>NW_025764437.1:3000000-3195733 GCF_021365365.1 Ilyonectria robusta | reverse complement strand
TATATCTTTATTAATATTAAATTATAAATCTTCTTTTTTTTCTATATTTAATAGATTAAAATTCTCTTTTTATATTATCGTAAGTAGCTATTTTATAATTATAATATAACTAGTATATTTAATAGTACTTTATATTTCTTATATTTTATATAATATACTAATAACCTAAATAAAATAAAAAAATTAAAAAATTATAAGAGTTAATTTTATTAGAGTAATATATAAGATTTAAGAGTAGAGTTTATTATATTATAAAATATTTATTTAGTAAGTATAGAATATATACTTATTAAATAGGCTTTAAATATTATATTATATAATTTTATTTTTATATAAAGTAATATTCTTTATATACTCTAATTTTTATATTAATAGGTAATAATTTTATTATTTAGCTACTATTTCCTTTAATACTAGATATAGTATTTATTATTTATTTTTACTATTTAAAATTATTATATACTTTTAATTTATTTAATAATATTAAATAAAGCTAGAAATAAATAAAAATATAATATTATTTATATCTTTAATAATATATAATATATATAATACTATTTATACCTCTAGTAGTATAAATACAGCTGCTTAAAAAGCACTATATTATTACTAAATAGCTCTAATAGTAAGTAAATACTCTATATTCACTTCGCCCCACATAATAGGCCAGCACCAGAACCCTACCCCCCGATGCACCCACCATTCAGGGTCAACTGTCAGGGCACCGTACCTAGCTGTCGGTAGTCAGAGTCATAGCGAGTCACACGGCCGTGATCGGTGCCCCTCTATTTTTTACTCACCGGCCCTTGGTGAGATCGATCGCTGCAAGCCAAACATCCACCTCCCACCAGTCCACCATCAACTCCACGGGCAATTAGCATCAGCAAGTTGCCTTGTGTCCCTCAGACGACAAGAGTCTGTCATATACGTGCAATTCGGCATGGCTGGAGCCAAGGAGCAGGGTCCCGAGAGGATCTCAATTCTCGGCGAGGCCAACATCATTGTCGAGCACGGCTTGTGGCTTGACTTCGTTGCAGAAGACCTCGTTCAGAACATTCCGACGTCCACCTACGTCCTCATCACCGATACGAACCTCTTCAACACCTACGTACCTGCCTTTCAATCTCGCTTCGAGGCCGCCGCTGCGAGTAAGCCGACCCGCTTGCTCACGTATGCCATTCCGCCGGGCGAGGCGTCCAAGAGCCGCGAAACAAAGGCTGAAATTGAGGACTGGTTGCTGTCGCGGCAATGCACGCGCGACACCGTCATAATCGCTTTGGGCGGCGGCGTCATGGGCGACATGATCGGTTATGTCGCCGCAACCTTCATGCGCGGAGTCCGCTTCGTTCAGGTGCCTACAACCTTACTCGCCATGGTTGACTCATCGATCGGCGGCAAGACAGCCATTGACACACCGATGGGCAAGAATCTTATAGGGGCTTTCTGGCAACCCCAGCGCATATACATCGACTTGGCTTTCCTTGAGACCTTGCCTGTTCGCGAGTTCATTAACGGCATGGCCGAGGTCGTCAAGACGGCCGCCATCTGGAACGAGGCCGAATTCGCCGTTCTAGAAGAATCCGCTGCCCAGATCCTGGAATGCGTCAGGGCCAAAGGCGCTGGACGCCTAGACCCGATCAGAGATGTGCTCAAGCAGATAGTCGTCGGGTCCGCCAAGGTCAAGGCTGAGGTTGTCTCCAGCGACGAGCGCGAAGGCGGTCTCCGCAACCTCCTGAACTTTGGCCATTCGATTGGGCACGCAATTGAGGCTCTCCTTACCCCACAGCTTCTCCATGGTGAAGCCGTAGCCATTGGAATGGTCAAGGAAGCGGAGCTCGCGCGTTACTTGGGAGTCCTTCGTCCTGGAGCCGTCGCCAGGCTGGTCAAGTGCATTGCCAGCTACGACCTGCCAACCTCCCTCACAGACAAGCGTGTGGTCAAATTGACAGCTGGCAAAGAATGTCCTGTGGATGTGCTCCTCGAGAAGATGGGAGTCGACAAGAAAAACGACGGTAAGAAAAAGAAGATTGTGCTGCTTTCTGCCATCGGCAAAACCCACGAGCCCAGGGCCAGTGTCGTCGATGACAAAACAATACGGGTTGTACTCTCGCCTGCCACTCGAGTAACTCCCGGAGTGCCGAGTAACCTCAATGTCACCGTCACCCCCCCTGGCTCCAAGAGCATCTCCAATCGCGCCCTTGTGCTCGCTGCTCTTGGATCAGGTATCTGCCGCATCAAGAACCTTCTTCACTCAGACGATACCGAATATATGCTGTCAGCGATCCATCAGCTTGGCGGTGCTACCTACTCCTGGCAAGAAGCTGGCGAGGTCTTGGTTGTCGATGGGAAGGGTGGTCAGCTCCAGGCCAGCAAGGAGCCGCTTTACCTGGGGAATGCCGGGACAGCGTCTCGTTTCCTCACAACTGTCGTTGCCCTTTGTTCCCCTACCGTCGCCGCAGGATCTAGCGTCCTGACTGGAAACGCCAGAATGAAGGTCCGACCCATTGGCGCATTAGTCGATGCCCTGCGATCAAATGGCGTTGACATTGAATACCTTGGCAAGGAAAACAGCCTCCCACTTCGTGTTGATGCCGCCCAGGGGTTCAAGGGAGGCGTCATTGAGCTGGCTGCGACCGTCTCATCTCAGTACGTCTCGTCTATCCTCATGGCCGCACCTTACGCCAAAAACCCAGTGACATTGCGATTGGTCGGCGGAAAGCCCATATCTCAGCCCTACATCGACATGACTATCTCCATGATGGCTACTTTTGGCGTTAGTGTGACGCCCTCGTCCGATGAACCGAATACCTACCATATCCCTCAAGGTGTCTATCAAAACCCGGCTGAATACACCATTGAAAGCGACGCCAGCTCAGCAACGTACCCCCTTGCGGTTGCTGCCATTACTGGAACCACGTGCACCATCCCCAACATTGGTTCCAAGTCGCTCCAGGGCGACGCGCGTTTTGCCGTCGACGTATTACGCCCCATGGGTTGTACTGTGGCTCAGTCTGACTACTCTACAACGGTGACCGGTCCTCCCCGGGGCGAGCTCAAGGCTCTGGCACACGTCGATATGGAGCCGATGACGGACGCTTTCCTTACGGCCTCGGTCCTAGCTGCTGTGGCATCTGGGAAAACCAGAATTACAGGCATTGCGAATCAGCGTGTCAAAGAATGCAACCGAATCGCGGCAATGAAGGATCAGCTGGCTAAATTCGACGTGGTATGCAACGAACTTGAGGATGGAATCGAGGTCAACGGGAAGTCACAAGACGGTGGTCTCTTGGCACCCAAGGCCAGTATCCATTGTTATGATGACCATCGTGTTGCAATGAGCTTCAGCGTCTTGGCTGTTGCGTCATCGAGCCCCGTAGTGGTAACGGAACGCGAATGCGTTGGAAAGACGTGGCCGGGGTGGTGGGATATCTTGTCCCAATCCTTCAAGGTCGAGCTCGAGGGGATAGAGCCAAGCACCGATGCCCACGACGAAGCCAACAACGACACGAACAAGGACCGATCTATCTTCATCATCGGAATGCGAGGGGCTGGCAAAACTACTGCTGGCGGGTGGATGGCGAGATTGCTTGATTGGAAGTTCATCGACCTGGATCAGGAGTTGGAGAGACGGGCTGGCTGCACGATCCCCGAGATGATTAGGGGGGACCGGGGATGGGAAGGTTTCCGAGCAGATGAGATGGCCCTTTTGCGGGACGTTGTGGAGCATAAACCCCAAGGCCACATCTTCTCCTGCGGCGGCGGTATCGTGGAAACGCCCGAGGCGAGACAGCTTTTAAGAGAGTACGGCAAGAATGGTGGCCGCGTCATTCTGGTTCACAGGGACACCGACCAGGTCGTGGAGTACCTGATGCGAGACAAGACCCGACCTGCCTACACAAGTGAGATTAGACAAGTCTATCACCGCCGCAAGACTTGGTACGATGAATGCTGCAACCTTCTCTACTACAGCCCTCACCCAGAAACCTCGGACACTCAGCAAGAGATTCCTCACGACTTCCAACAGTTTGTGGCCTCGGTCTCAGGGAGAAACAATCACCTCGAGGAGGTGATGCGCAAGGATCACAGCTTCTTTGTCTCGTTGACGCTCCCTGATCTGAGCGAGGCCGCTGATTTGATTCCCAAGGTCGTGGTTGGATCTGACGCTGTTGAGCTTCGGGTAGACCTCCTGCGGGATCGCTCTATCGATTCGATTGTGCGACAAGTTTCTCTCCTACGCTCCCTGGCCAGGATCCCGGTCGTTTTCACACTACGCACCGAGTCGCAGGGCGGGAAGTTCCCAGATGATGCCATTGAAGAAGGCCTCGAGCTCTACCGGCTCGCCCTAAGGCTAGGTATCGAGTACATCGATGTCGAAATGACGCTTCCCGAGAGCGTGATCCAGTCAGTCACAGAGTCCCGTGGCAACTCCCGCATCATTGCCTCACACCATGACCCAGATGGCACATTGTCTTGGAAGAATGCCTCGTGGATGACGTTTTACAACCGAGCCCTGCAACACGGCGACATCATCAAGCTGATTGGAATTGCCCGCAGTGACGAGGACAACTTTGATCTCGCGAGATTCAAGGCAAAGATGTTGGCTGCTCAGAAGACACCCATGATTACCATGAACATGGGTCAGGCTGGCAAGCTAAGCCGCATCCTCAACAAGTTCTTGACTCCAGTTTCCCACCCCGCACTCCCTTTCAAGGCTGCACCAGGTCAGATGTCTGCCGCGGAGATCCGCCGCGGCCTTGCGCTTCTAGGCGATTTGGACTCGCAGAACTTCTATCTGTTCGGAAAGCCCATCTCCGCCTCACGTTCACCGGCTCTTCACAACACCCTATTTAGCCAGGTGGGACTGCCACACCAGTACCATCTGCTGGAGACCGACAACGTCACAGACTTGCGAGATGTCCTCCAATCCCCAGACTTTGGCGGTGCGTCAGTGACCATTCCCCTTAAGCTGGATATCATGGCCCATGTCGATGAGTTGTCCGTGGCAGCTAAAACCATCGGCGCCGTGAACACCGTTATTCCCATCGGCGCGGCGGATGCCAGCGGGCGCCGCCGCCTCCTTGGTGACAATACTGACTGGAAGGGAATGGTTTATGCTCTCCAGAATGCCGGTGTTGAAACCCAAGAAGAGTCAGATGCAAACCGCGCCGCCATGGTGGTCGGTTCTGGAGGCACAACCCGAGCGGCCATTTTCGCGCTGCACTCCCTTGGCTTCAGCCCGATCTACGTGGCCGCCAGGGACTTGAGCAAGGCAAAGGCGCTGACAGCAGACTTCCCTGTTGAGTATGGTCTACAGAGCCTTAGCGACGTGTCGGCCGCAGACAAGGTCTCCTTGAACCTCCAGGTCGTCATCAGCACTATCCCCGCCGATCGCCCAATTGATGCAGGCCTGCAAAATCTGGTCGCCCTGGTATTTGGTCGCCCTCCGGCGAACGAAGCGCATCGGGTTCTTCTTGAGATGGCCTACAAGCCCCGTCATACGCCAATTATGCAGCTCGCCGAGGATGCTGGCAACTGGACAACCATTCCTGGCCTCGAGGTCTTGGCTTCCCAGGGCTGGTATCAGGTGAGTGGACACAAAACGGGAGGCTACACTAGTAAATGCTAATCAACTTCCTTCTATAGTTTGGAAGCTGGACAGGAATCACTCCTCTTTACGTCGATGCCCGTGCTGCCGTCCTGGGCTCTTGATGTGTCTGTAGTGACGGTGTGGAGATCCTATATCTCTATCGTTCATTCAGGGGTGTTGGGATAGCTGGTTGGTCACTGGTCCTAAGTTATGAAAAAAGTTATATTAGACGAGATACAAAAGTTCAATGTGCTATCTATGTACAAGTTGCGCATTTTTATTGTGAGACAATGGCATTTGTAGGCTAGCTGTGTCCGTATGTCAGGGGCATCATTGAGTGGAGACTTGCGGGGCAACGGCAGCTGAAGTCGTTAATCATTGTTCAGATTATATCATACATCGTCTATCTTGATCTGCAATTGAGCCCCGCTGGGTGTAAAGACAGAGAAAACAAAAATAAAATCCACGATCCGTGATCGGCAAACTTTCCATTCCCATCTCCTCATGACATCGTATGACTCCATAATGCAAAATTCAGCCCTGTGCGCTACATCCAACCCTTGCGGGCAATAACCCACCCAACAAGAAACCCCTGAAAACCAAGGCAAAGGAATACATTGTACATGTAATCAAACTTTAACAGTCCTCTTTCTTTTTTGTCTAGACCAGTCCTTCCATTGCGCCCCCCTAAGCTCAGGCGCTTTAGGCCAGCTAAGTCAAGTCGACCTGGGCTCGGCGGCGCCGTACTGCGTGTGTGCGTGTGTATAAATGTAGAGTTACATCGGAGCGTAGGAAGTAACATCCAGTGTCGATTCCTTCTCCTTCGATTAGGTGCCAGAAACCAGAAACAAACTGGATCAAAGCAAGACAGCAAGCATATCGTCATCCACTGCCGACGCCATGTCATCATCAGGGTGCGATGGTCATGGTGGGGGTGGGGCGGTGATGTCAGAGTGCCGCTATGACGTCAGAATTGGACCCTGCAGGACCCTTTGACCCACCACCCGTTTTCAGCCCTTTGCGCTTGCAAGAGCCTTGACCGAGCGGCCCAATGCCAAGCGTCAGTCCTTGGACAGTCCACGTCATGCAGCATCATCCGTTCAGTTGCGTGAGGCCACCAGAAAACCAACCAGCTGCGGGAGAGCTCCGGGAATTCAGGCTCCTCCGCGCCGCCGGTGCTTTCCCGGGAGCTCCATGTCGGGATGGCACACCCGGTAGTGCCTCGTCAGGGCATCAGCTCGGCTGAAAGTCTTTTCCTCGGTGCAGAGGTTGCACCGCACCTTTTGCTTGCGGGCATTGTGGATCGTGTCCTCGTGTCGCGTCAAGTCGTAAGGCCTTGAAAATACCGTGCTGCATGGCTTGCCTGTGCTGGGGTTGATCCTGTCACATCGGTGAGGGCCAGCCTGGCTATTGAGCATGTTTGATGTCATGCCCACAATTTCGCGGGGTCGTGGTCCGCCAAGTGTCTGTGTCTGGCGATGGCCCTCCCGTTTATGTTTCTGGAGAAGGGCTGGAGTCTCAAATCGCAGGGTACAGCCGTGGTATGTGCATGTGTATGTTCCGCCGTCCGCCGCCGTTCCATTGGGTCGCCCCAAATGGGCAGGTGTGTTGGTTCTCGACGCCGTGGAACTAGATCCTGCGGAGCTCAATCGTGGAGGAGTATCATGAGTGTGTCGGGAGTGCGCGACAAATGGATATTGCTGAGGTACTGGAATACCGCTTGGCAGCTGAGAGTGGAGGTAGTTGAACTGGCTGCTGCTGCTGCCATCATGGCCATTCACATCCTGTGAGCCTTGGGATGCCATAGCCTTGGAGAATTGGTCAATCTCAAAGGCGGTAGGGTCTTGAGGGAAGAGCGGGAAGTTTGCCTCTCCGTCAGGCTCATTGAACTCGAGAATGGCATCTTTGGGCGAGATGGTCTTGGGAGTCTCTGGTTCAGCTCTCTGAGTCATCTGCTGGTGCAGGAGTTGCGCCTCATGCTGCGCCTTGTTCTGCTCCCTCATTTGCTGGGCCGTGTTGAAGGGCATGTTCTGGGCCACTGAGCCAGTTCCAAAGTCGTGAGTGGGCGAGGGAGCAAGGGGAGAGCCGGCGAGGAAGGGCGACCTACCCCGAGACGTAGTCGAGGCGGGCGAGTGTGCGGCACTGAGATGCTGGCTGTTGGCGGCGTGGAGTCGTTGGCTGAAGAGATCATTACTGGGCGAGACAGCCATCTGAGGTTGAGAAGGTGGCGTGGAGGTGATGGCGAAGTTGGGGCTGAAGAGCTCGTCGTTGTAGACATCCGTCATCGTCCTGTCCAGCTTTGGAACGTGGGCGAAGCCTGGAGAAAGAAATTGTGAGTGACTGCTGGCGTTGCCGGAAGGGGCGGAGGTAATACCTTTCCGCCTCCTCTCTGAGATGTCAGACTCACCAACCGTAGGAGTGGCAGGTGAGTCACCTGCGATAGAGCTCGCCACCGAGGCAGGATGTGACCGCGATGAACCAGTAGCGAAGTCGGGGGCGGGAATGAAGGCCCTGTCTAATCGTGGCTTGCCACCAGGGCCAGAGATGGTGATCGGATATGCCATCTCGGGCATGACTTGCTCCATGCCACCGCAGTTCTGGTATCCTGGATAAGGGCCCGCGGACTTTGCAAGGTGATAGTAGGAACCTTGGCTGTTGGCAGAAGTGTGGTCGGCCAAGCCGTCGTGGGCAGGGTTGGTGATGGCGATCTGAGGGTTCGAGTTGCCGTGGGCGAAGGGGGAGGCGGGAGCGGCGCCAGAGGATGCCAGAGACGACAAGGAGGATTCGCGTTGATGGGCAAACCGAGCCAACCTAGGGGTCTGCTGGGCGAGAGCTCCCCAGTGTTCGGACTGCATCAGTTCGGCGGGGAGCTGCGAGTCGAGAATGGCGATGCTGTCGTCGAGGTCCGACCCGGCAAGGTCAATGGAAGAGGGCGAGTAGGTGTTTTGATATTCGGGTTGGTAGTCGGCGGGATATGAGTATGGCTGGAAGTGAAGTTGATGTTGATGTTGTTGCTGTTGATGTTGATGTTGGTGTTGCTGAGGAAGAGATATCATGATTGTCGAAGGCAGGATGGAGATGGGTTGTTTAAGGTTGGGGAAGGAGTGGCAAAATGACGGGATGGCTGGCCTTTATAAGCTGGCCCGGCCGAACCGGTCGGTGCAGGAGCCGCTGGTCAGTCAGGACTTTGTCAAGTCTGTCTGGAGAGCACCGTGGAACCCTGAAGACTAGAGTCGGAAGACTGGAGATGAGTGGAGACTGGCGTCGATGTAGCGATGGAGCGTCCCCACAGGCCGAGACCCCAAGAAAAGCCGTGGACCCACTTAATGATGCACAGACAGGAGCCCAAGTCCGGGAGATGGTGTGGTAGAACGCAGGGTGGTGTGGGTGGTGTGGGTGTCCTGGTACGAAGGCCTGCTCGAGGTACGTACAAGGTACGTAGTAAAAGGTGGTGCGTAGTGCCAGTCAGTGTGGTGTGGGTGTTGCGATGTGCGATGGTTGATGGTCGATGGTCGATGTTCGATTGACGATGGATGGGAGACGGATGTTTCTTTCTTGGTCGGCTCAAGTATCTAGACCGGTTGGATGCGGGTGTGTGGTGGGTGAAATGGCTTAATGAGTAATGATGATGGATGGTGATGGACGGTGATGACTGATGACTTGATGACTTGATGGCTTGGTGATGACCCTGGATGCTTCGGCAGGGTTCGGTGTCGGAGTTTCGGTATCGGTATGCCGTGGCTGGCTTGCTCAGTCAGGTTTCTTTTGACTTGTTGGCTTGTTGGCTTGCTTGTTGGGCTGAGCCGATGATTTGAAATAGTTCAAAGTCCGTCAGATCTTAGGATGGGGGGGAAACTCGTCCCAGATATATCGGGCCTGCTCTTCGCAACGCCGAGAGGCGGGCCCGAAGAGACGAGGAGGGAGGGAGCGCGAGGGAGGGTGTGCCCCGGCGCAGTTTGCTGTGTGCTCTGTGCTGTGTGTGCAAGCTGTGCAGCAGGGGCAGGTACCTCCGGAGTGTACGAGCCCCATGGATGGCATTGCCTAGGCCGGAGTCCTCCCGCCCCAGGGCTACGGTACCTACGCGCAGCCCAGCGTGGTACGTAGCACGCGCAGTGCAGCGCAGTACGCGCACTACAGGGCCCTCCCCTCAAGGTACCTAGCAACGCTCGTTGGGCAATGCCTGTACCCGCCAGCCGCCGCCAATTGGGGACCCAAATCCCTGTGCAGGCCACTGCGTCACTGGCTGGGGCCGCTGGACTGGCACAGCTTAGGACTTGATTTTGGCCGACACCACTGACGTATCTCGGCCCGCCGATCTCCTCGATCCCTGTCCAGCGCGGAATGTCCTCGCACAGCCACATTGCCGTTTGTAATGCATGTCTCTGCGTTTGCTGTGTCCGTCCCTCTGGCGTTTCCTGGCATCTCCGGGGGGGCTACTCTCGTGCGCTCCATCGCCCTGGACGGCGCCCTCGACGGCCCTCGACGGCCCTCGATGGTCCACGACGGCTCTCCATGGATCCCCCTCCCCTTGCCCTGCGGCCATCGTCCAGCGCCGCGCATCCGCCACACTCCATCGTGTTCCACCTGTTTCAGTCACATGACGGCCTTCCTACCTATCCAGTGCCGTGCTGTGCTGTGCTCTACTGGGCTGGGGCCTGGGGTCACTGGTCACTGGGTGAGGCCGTCACATGAGCGTCTGATCGTATGGTCCCTGGGTCTCTGGGTCGTCTGTCTGCAGAGGTAACCTGCCAACCTGCCAACCTGCCAACCTGCCAACCAACCCGTGTTAGCTAAGCTTGGCTTCGCTCGCTGTTAGAGCCATCGACCGATAGTAGCCACCATCTATGCTTTTTGTCCTCCTCCGTGGTGACTCAATCGCAATGGTCCGGCGCAATCGCATGACACACGGGGTGGTGTGACTGGCCATCCCCGATCCCAACGACGCTCGCCCAGGAAATCAGAAATCGGTTGAGACCAAGGAGAAGGGGGAATGCGGAACGACAAGAAAAATTTTCACTTCTTTCCGGGGATAAGGTGAGCAAGCACGCGCGCAGAAAACGAGCCGGTCGCCCTCCCACCCTCCAACCATCCAGTCGGCCAACCCTCCCACCACCCAGGAGGAAGGTTTTCCAGTCAAAATCCAGCAAGCGCCCGGAACGTGCACATTGATCGGTACCAGGTCTGGAGAGATGGAGGTAGTACGGAGCACGGGAAGTGGGTACGAAGCGTAGAGGAGGTGCGTGACAGCGTTTTTTTCGGCCTGGCCGACCGGCTCCGGCCCTCGGACTTGGTCGGAATCCAGTACCCAACCAATGAGCAACTGTGGCTGACCCATGCTCAGCCACCAACCTGGGGCGCAAAGGGCTCGCATCTCAAGAGCCAAGAGAATGCCAAAGCAGGATTAGATGCCAGGGTCCAGGCCACGACCCATACCCGCCCAGCCCGCCCAACCCGTGCGCGCAGGTGTGCAGGTGTGCAGATCGATCTCGTTGTCCCCGGGAGTCCGGCCCATTGCAGGAACCCGACTCAACCTTTTTTTTTCGAGACCAGCAGCCCCTTATGCGCGCACCCTAATGTAGCCTGTTCATAGGCTGTACGTCGGTGGAAGGGTCCATAGGTGCCAGTGTCTTTACTTGTCTATTTGC
Source organism: Ilyonectria robusta (assembly GCF_021365365.1). Classification (NCBI taxonomy): domain Eukaryota; kingdom Fungi; phylum Ascomycota; class Sordariomycetes; order Hypocreales; family Nectriaceae; genus Ilyonectria; species Ilyonectria robusta. The sequence continues at coordinate 3,184,501 of NW_025764437.1, read as the reverse complement.
GAACAACGGTCCCTCATATGTCCCATCTACCTCCAGTAATCCTGCATACCCTACCGCAGACTATCGTACTGGCCAGCATCCCTCCCCCCTCCCCCCCCTTACCCCTGGTCAACTCCTTTTCCATCTTGCTTAAGTCCTCCCACATAGGGGTCCCGACAGGATGCAGGAAAAAATTTCTGTCTCCAAAGCCATCGTTAGTCCGGTCATGGCTACCAAACTCGGTGACCCTGCGTCGTAGTCCATGTGTCCAATGCGCAACCAAGTTTTCTTTCCAGCCGCCCACTTGATCCGGACCCGTTCCGGCCCCGGCGTCTATGGCCTGAAATTTTACTTACATGTCGTACAAGAGCGCAGTCATCACTTAAACAATCTGTGGATGGCTCACGGGGCGCGAAGGCGGGCCGGTGACGGAGGAGAGCACCGAGAGCGGGAAGTTGACCAACGGCTATCTTCTCCAAACTCTCATGGATGAAGAGTTTTCTTTTTCCGGGGTTTGCTCTCAACTTGGTCTACCCACCAACATTTACCCGCCAGGGAGGGAGAACTTGGGAGCTACCTCGACGGCTCAAGATCTAGGTCGGGAGCCATCGTGATCCACCCGGCAAGGAAAGCCTGGGTACACAGACCGAAAAAAAGGACGACGCTATTATCTGTCCGTTGACCTTACTTCGTAGAGACCGCCCGGGGCCAGCCGCGGCCGGTGCGGGCCCAGCCCTACGCGGACGTGTCTGTACGAGACCCGCTCGGTGCTGAGACGTTGGTCTTGGGGATCCCGTTCAGGAAGAAAAGCAAAGCAAGGGAAAAAATGCATTCACTTAATGCACGCGTGGGGTTGTTTGGCATCTATCTGTAGATAGATGCTTTTCTCACCAAGAAAACAATAAGCATCCGTCATCGTTGGAGCAGGCCGAGGCGCCCCGACTACGGCTGCAGTCGGGATGATGGAAATCACACAGACCACCACCACTACCACTACCACTACCACTACCACTACCATTACCATTTAGGAAGAATATTCCACAACCAAGGCCATGTTACGTTGCGGGTTGTCGGGCTTGGCTTTTTCCAGCTGTTGAGGGCAATCAGCCATACACTTCTAAAGAGGGTGTGCAAGCGTATAGTCTATGTGGGCGTGTGAGTTTGCGTTTGTGGTGGATGTGTGGAGGTGTAAATGTGTCAGTCCGGGGCATCCATTCGACACAGGTCATCCGGCGCGGCCATCCGCTCGCCGATGGCTTCTATCCGATACTTCCATCCGGAGCTTCCATGCATGGTCAACCGACAAGGCTGCATCTCCGCGCAGGTAACCGCTCTACTCCGAAGGGGTGCTCCATCCATGTACATGAAAAAGACGGCCGATGGGACAGTCGCACGCGGCACGTCTCGCGTTCATCAGTGTCGCGTGTCTCATGTCTCGCTCTCGCTGCTCGGCGCTCTCCAGACTCCAGCCAGCGCGGTTCGGCCTGTCCGCGTGGACACCTTACCGCGGTGGGGTCGGCCAACGAAACGGCCAGCCCTGGCGCCGCCGACCACTGAAAACACTGAAAAGCACGTCCCCCACCAACGAGCCGAGGCATCGTCCCGGAGCAGATTTTCCTCCGGGGGCTTCAGCTAGCGAACCAGAGACAGACCCAACGAACTCACCAGGAGCAGGCACCGAGATTTTCGCGATGCAGATGTGGCTGTACTACGTGACTTCCAGGGATCGCAATCGTGGTTCGCTCAGGGGTGGCTCGTGCTCATCGTATTTTTCGTTCTAATTTTTTTCTGTCGCATGCGATGCTTTGGATTACCGATTCTCACTCAGCCTGTCCACGCAAGACGAGGGAGGGTGGGTGTGCGAGTGCGAAGGGGGTACAGTACCGGTACGTACTGCTGCTCCAGGGGACCCTACACTGCAGCGCCCGGGTTGGGTTTGGGTTGACGACCCCCAGATTCCAAAGCAAGGGCGGAAGGCGGCTTGCAGATCGCTCTCTAAATTTAGGGCCACCCACGTGGGTGGCCCATGAGTCCTTGGCGCCTTGGGGCTTCGCCACCAGTTCTATCTAGCCAGTGCGCTCCGTGTCCGGGTTTTTCGGCCGATTGACCCAGAATCCAGTTTGTGTGGCTTTCTCCGCCATGCCGTCTTTTTCTCGCCGTTCCGTCCGCTTGGCTTGTTTCTCGGCTCCTAACAGCATACTGCTGACGTAGGTGTCACTCCCGGAGGGGGGTCATTCGCCACACAGTCTACCAAGATTACGGTCGAGTTGTTGGCATCTCCCATCTCTGATCCGTAATACCGGTATCCCTTGGCAAACGTGAGCCGGGCTGTCGGTTCTCGCCACTTGCTGTAGCTCTTGATGGGGAGGCGGTGGCCATAGTTCCCGTCCGATCTACCCGTTTGCCTGATTACCCGGGGTCTAACAATCTGGCTTGTGACATAGGTATGGCGGCTTAACCGGTATGTTCTTAGACTTCCCCTCGTGACGACTGCCGAGTCATGTCCGGTCCCGGCAACTCGGATTCGGGATGCCTTTGTCACTACAGCGGGATTCAGGTAACCAAAATGTCACTTCAGCGAGCTATCACACACGTTCAGTGCTGCCCGCGCCATTATCGTACCTGTGCACATCCGAGATTACCAAGTTCAACGCCAAAGGCACTCCAGAATACTCGTCGGTATAGGGTAGGATGTAGAAAAGAAGAGTTATGAATGTGACATTTGTCCGTAAACAACCACGCCTGGTGGCATACAACCCCATTCGATGGATATCCCTCTTCGGATATGGCTCGGCATGACAGACGGATTTTCCATACTTCTTAGCTGAAGTCTAATGACTGTCAAATTGCCCAACTAAACCTTGTCTTCGGTTGTTGTATGAACACGACTACATCACTGATCGGTTCAGATAACGAGAAGTTCCATCAAACCGCAAGTCAGAGAAAAGCGAAACCTCACAACAATACACGTCAAGCGTGGGTTGTAACATCATCAACGGTCTGGGGAGATGCCCACGGAGATTTCGCAAAGTTCTCATCCGGCGTCGATATTTGGAAGGTATAGGGTAGGCGAAAAGAACAGTAGCTAATGTCGAGTCAACCAAAGACCTAAAATGAGTAGGGTCCGGTGGAGGTTTAGACGGAAGGCTGGAGGCGAAAGACACGAACAACTTGAACTATGACCCATAGACGACACGAGAAAGCTAAACGAATAATCACGTCAGCACAGCCGACTCACCAGCTAGGCACAGCCCGATGAGCACCAGGCAGGGACGGCGCGTCCAGGGCCACGCAATGCCCATGGGGAACACGACTGGGACAATGCACTCGATACAGTCACAGGCCACGAGACGGCGGTACAAGGCGAATAAATACAGCGCGATCAAAATGGCCTCGTGGGCAGAGTTGATTAACCCCCAGATGTAAACCACCGTTTCCCTTATGATACATAACACCCAAAAGCAAGACCAGATACCGTAGTCATCATGAACACCCTACATGGCCCCACGCGACAAGCGCAGGTGCCCAAGATTCGTAACAGACATGCAAAACAGAACACGCTTAACCACCGAAGCCATAGAGGGTACGGCCTTGTCGCTTGAGTGCATAGACAACGTCGAGCGAGGTGACGGTCTTCCGCTTGGCGTGCTCGGTGTAGGTGACGGCGTCACGGATGACACCCTCGAGGAAGGTCTTGAGAACACCGCGGGTCTCCTCGTAAATCACTGTGCCATGGGTTAGTCACAGGCAGAGCGTTGGATCGGGGTATGGGGACTCACTGGCTGAGATACGCTTGACACCGCCACGACGGGCGAGACGTCGGATGGCGGGCTTGGTGATGCCCTGGATGTTGTCACGAAGAATCTTGCGGTGACGCTTGGCACCGCCCTTGCCGAGACCCTTGCCGCCCTTGCCGCCTATGTGAATGTCAGTGCATGTCTAGGGTGAACCCGGGTATGCCAAGGCAGGAGGTGGACGAGACGCGTCAATGTTGTACGCGACACAGGGGGCGAAGCCAAGTCAAGGTAATGCGACGCCCCCCGTGTGTGGAAGTGATGGGAATGGTGTACTTACGTCCAGTCATGTTGATATTGGGTTGGAGGTGTGAAGTGGGAGAGTTGTTTTGTTACGGGCGCAAAGCACACTTGAAAGATAGATGATGGAGAGTTGTGGGATGGAATAGGCTATGAGATGCAGTTTGGAGGGTGGGAGCGGCGAGCTTAAGTACGAGCGGGCCAGATTCCAGATCAGTTGGCTTTCGGACCCACTTCTGCATCGCCCCCTTGTCCGACGCGATCTGGAAAAGCAGACGCGAATTAAAAAATGGGTAGCCCAGAAAAAAAACATGCCCCAGTGCCTGGCTGTACATGGGGGTTTGGTGGTGATTTTTTGGGGAGGCTGCGGTGGGTGGGGATGATTTACTATCAGGGGGGCTGGGGACCAATGAGAAAATAGGACTCGCCGCTTATAGCCTTGGATCCGACGAAAATGGTCAGCCGCCACCAGAGCGGGAGGATGAGTGTGTAGGGTAGTTGAGGGCGGAAATTGAGTGCACACTGATCAATAGGTGCAACAACATTATGGCTCGTAGGATACTCATGTGTCTTGTATTATGGTATGGCGCTTGTGTGGTGGCATCCGGGTCACTTGGCTATGCTAAATGTTATGTGTTGGCTGCTTGAGTGTCTGCTATCATCTGTCGATGTCTTGTGTGCGTGTGATTGATACAGAAAGACACTGAGATCAACTTATTCCAGCTTGTTAACACCACGTCTGAGTAAACAATAACAATTACTCGCCTACCAAAGTCCAGACCAATGCAAGTAACAGCCCTAATACTTCTTCACTCGAGATACAACCCGATTCAGACGTTGGTTCCTCGACTCCATGTAGCCTTTCACCGCCAACTAAAGAATGAGCGAAATACTTACTTCTGGGAGAAGACCATAACGGCTTGCCCAAGACTAGAATAGCAACGAGGAGCGAACCGTGGTATCTCCACAATGCCGCGAACTACATGATGAACTCTACTACGTACGTACTACAGTGCTACAGCCATCAACGCGCATGTGCTTTGTTGTCCGCGGCGGGATCGTGTCCCCGATGGGGTTCTGCCTCTTCCTGCCGGCCCCGCCAGCCGGGCTGCGACGTCAGGCTGCCAGGCTGCCAAACCCAAACTCGCCTCAACCACGCAGGGCACGCGCTCGCAGGCACGATCGGGGAGGAGGGGCGCGGTGCCCAACAAGCAGATCCAGCAAGGGAGGGCGGTCGGAGCGGGCGTCTCGTGCAAAACGCGGTAGTGGTCAGTGCCACTGGTAGTGGGGCAGATACAGGAAAAAGGGCGGAGCGGTCAATTCTGGCCAATGGAAAATCAGCACACATGTGGCACCTTTTCCTATTTTCCAAGACGCCCAAAACGGGCTGTTTTTGGTGGGTGATTGCGTTCCAAGCACTGGCGCACGGGCCAGGCTGCCTCAGATCAGCCGCCGCGCCTGGAAAGATCTAGCCACAGGTATTAAAGCACTCCCCCCGCCTGCCTTCTCTCTCGACTTTCCCTCCTGCATCACACACCCACTCTACAACACTCACACCCAACAACCCCACCATCAACAACAACTCTTTCATCATCAACAATGGCTCGCACTAAGCAGACCGCCCGCAAGTCCACTGGTGGCAAGGCCCCCCGCAAGCAGCTTGCTTCCAAGGCTGGTGAGTTCTCTCCGCCGCCGACCTGACCTGACCGTCCCGCCTTCGGCTCGACGCGTCTCGCAACATCGCGCATACCCGACATCATCCTCACATACTAACACCACACAGCCCGCAAGAGCGCCCCCTCTACCGGTGGTGTCAAGAAGCCTCACCGCTACAAGCCCGGTACCGTCGCTCTCCGTGAGATTCGACGATACCAGAAGTCGACCGAGCTCCTCATCCGCAAGCTCCCCTTCCAGCGCCTGGTAAGCACCTCTCATTCACGTCTCGCATCAAACATCATCCCTAACACGCTCAACACAGGTCCGCGAGATTGCCCAGGACTTCAAGAGCGACCTTCGCTTCCAGTCCTCCGCCATCGGCGCCCTCCAGGAGTCCGTCGAGTCTTACCTTGTCTCCCTCTTCGAGGACACCAACCTGTGCGCCATCCACGCCAAGCGTGTCACCATCCAGTCCAAGGACATCCAGCTGGCCCGCCGCCTCCGCGGTGAGCGCAACTAAGCGGATGCTTGGCTAAACCGGGCGGTTCACGAATTTGTTTTTGGCACGAGGGATATCATGGTTCGGGGGATAATCATGGCGTTACGATGAGAAACTTGCTTTACTCTACAGTTGGGATGTACATTACTCAGAGGCAGCCGTTTTGGCACTGCCCAATGCAACAGACCACCGGTCTATGATCACTTCAACTGCTCATCCCGATGCACCATGTAATTGATACCACCATGCGTTTTGACCCCGTCGCGGCACCATCACAATCGCAAATAAACGCGATAACGCGACCACACCGTAAGCATGCAAATGAGTCCACTGCGCCCAAAGACGCGACATGATCAAGTGACCCGGTCGAAAGACACCACGCTGTATTGGTACATACATCTCCATAGCTATTCACGGAGCCCAGATATCGTCGACACGACGTGACGCCTTCTGGACTGATCGGTGTATCCGATCCAATATTAAATACTATTTATCAGTACTTGTCAGGTGCCCCTTCCCCGTGGCCTGTCACTGCTGGAATTTTATTTGTCAAGAGGGCGAGTGTTTTGTGATGCGAAACCTACTCAATCTGCTGGGCTGATACTCTGACTTGACTCATCCGTTATGGTACACCTCCCTGCTTACTGTTGCCTACATTCGCCAACGAATCAGCCACGATAGCCAGGCATGGTTAGCCAGGCACAGCAACAAGCTACACCCTATTCCGGATGCAACATCTTGGTGACTATGGTCCAGATGACCGCCTGCTTGCACACTAAAACATCGTGGTGACTTGGCTGGAACTTCTTGGTGCCGTGTCAGACGAAATCAATTGCATACATATTACCTATAACCCTATCTACGCCAAAGAATCAACATGATATGTCGGAAGCTGTGCCAAAACATCAAACCCGCCTGTGCCTACTTTTCCTAACCTGCCCATCACCAACCGACTACTGGGCGTCGTCAAATCATCCCAGTCACCGTCCAACATGGCGTCCTTGAGGAATGACAAGGTGGTCTCGAAACTCATCTTGGTGAACGGACTGACATTGCCCTTGAGGCCCATTCGGTTGAACGGGGTGAATCCACCGTTCCTCGTCATGTGGTCTGCAATCAGATTCAGGTGGCGATTGTCCACCTTGATGCCGTGAGATCCGAAGACACCCGCCAGCTCCTGCACGATATTGTTGCGAGCCGCCTCAACGCCATACACCTCCAGCACAGCCGCAATATCGTTGGTCTGAATTCGGTTCGGGTTGATAAAGTCGCTGTACCTTTGCATCGCCTGGAGGTTTACGCCGCTCGTGTGAATGACCCTCACGTCCTTCTCCACAGTAAATGTGCAGGCTCCCACACCAGAGATTTCCTGAATCACAGTCTTCTTCACTGCCTCTTGCACCAGGTTGAGCATTAGGACCTTGGGGATTGCTGAGTCGAACTCAAATGTGAAGTTACACCGGCTTCCTGTCTTGTCGTCGCACTGGAAGTCTGTCACTTCGGCATACTCGTCTATGACACGCTCTGCACGAGCCTTGGCTGACCAAGAGCCATCGTCGTCTTCATCGTTGTCGTCGGCTTCCTCTGGGCGGGTCGTCGGGGGAGGGCTTCCTCCGAAGCCCTCGTCATCCATCTCATCCGCCGCATCTCTTGCGCCCTCCCTCTGGACGGCATCGTCTTCGTCGTCATTGGGTCCGTAGGATACAGCCTCACTGCGGTTTGCCCGCTGTTTGGCATTTGTAGCATCGTCGTCGCCCTCATCATCGTCGTCGTCGTCATCCTGGTTGGCCTCCCGTTCCGCGTTAGGAGCAGCCGTTTCAACCACTCCAGCCTTTACTCCGATCTCAGGTGTCGCCATGGTAGTCTGGGATTGTCGTTTCTTGACCTCCTTCTTGACCAGCGTTAAGAGACGGCGAATCATCTTCTTCTCAACTGCGCCCATCACGTCTGCGATGCTGATGGCATACGTCTTGGTATACTCGTCCGACGGGAAGAACTTCAGCCGGACTTGATACATCTTCGCCATTCCGAACATCTTTCCACGTCCGACCTTCTCCTCCACCGTCACATCATCCAACACAAACCCAAGCGGTAGTACCGAGATGGACTTGGCAAATATCTCGGCATCCTCAGTCGACATTTCGTCAATCGGATACATAGACATAGATGGTGTCGATATCTTATCACTGGCCGTCATCAAGATTTCTCGTAGTCGTGGAATACCTAGCGTGACGTTCTTGGCCGAGTGTCCAGCCAAATGGAAGGTGTTCAGCGTCATCTGAGTCGACGGCTCACCCACAGACTGTCCTGCCACGATGCCCACAGCCTCTCCCGGCTCCACGAGAGATCGGAGATATTTCATTGCGAACAACATTTCTGCATTCTTTCGGTTGAGGCTCACCCGAGAGAGTGCCTGCTCTTTCTTGTCTTTCTTGTCTCGGACTAGACCGTCCTTGTTGTCCTTGAGATAGTTGGTCATGGCTTCGTAGAACTTCTCAGACGTCGCAAAAGCGGTAGTGGCCGGGTTGAAGAGACTGGAGAGGGGATCATGTGCCTTAGGATCCTTTGCCTTGGCATGCTTGATGGCCCTCTTCATGTATTTGGCAATCGAGTCACGGTTGGCACCCAACCGCTCACCGACGCTGGGGTCATATCGAAGCTGGGCAGCCTCCGAGGTGACGTTTTCGAGAATGAAGCTGAAGTCGGTCAGGTACTTTTGCTTTGTGACATCAAGACCATCCTCGCCGTAGAGAAATTGAATCATAGACCCATCTGCATCACGAACTGTGGTATCGTACGCGACAGTGAGGCCCTCCATTCCCTTGATTACACATCTTTGAAGGTAGCCTGATCGGGAAGTCTTGACGGCAGTGTCAATCAAACCTTCTCGTCCAGCCATGTGATGGAAGTAGTATTCCTGAGGTCGAATGCCTGTCAAGAAGCGGTTGACGATGTAGCCGCCGGCCCTTGCGTGAGTCTCAAATGGTCGGAAACATGGCAGCGACTTGCCGCTGACCATGGTGGGTACACGACGTCCTTCCAGAACCTGCTGTCCAAGGTTGCAGGAAATCAAAGACGCGTTGACTCTGGATCCCTTGGCGCCAGAAGTCGTCATGGCCTGCATCTGATTCTTGGGGAATGGCTTCTCGAGTCCAATTGGCATGGTTGCCTTCTGAACGAGATCTGTGATGGCCGCAGTTCCTTGATTCATCAACATGTCCAGGCCTTCCTGCTTGTTGTCGTCACGTTGGACCTCTTCCAGGCGCTCAAGAAGTAACGGGTCATTGGGCCCTGGGTTCTTCTCGAGAGACACATAACCAGAGGCCACATCAAGGCCAACTTGGTCAGCAGCCTTCAGCGCCTCCTTGCGCGCCTGCTCCCCTTCAGGAGTCAATCTCAGATCGTCAATGCCGCAAGAAAATGCTCGAACGTTGAGATATCTCGTTAGCAATCGTCCCAGACTGCTCAGGAGCTTGCCAGCGACGGCTGGACCGTAGATCTCATGGACGGCATGGATGATGCCACCGGAGCTGGGGCCAATCTGCGACTTGTCCAGAATTCCCGTGATAAACTCGCCATCCTGAAACAGCACCATTCCTTCTTCGGAGTTTTTAGCCCACTGCTCGGCTTTGATTTGAGTCTCTGCTCGCATACAAAGGCCGCCGCAGTTAGTAGGTTGCATATTCTTGAGGATAGTGGTGATAATTTGCTTTCCAGTCCATCTGCGAACAGGTCGGATGACAGCCGGAGGGACAAGCTCGATTCTCTCTCCAACGATGTGACCGCTTTCAGGGCGCAGAGCATTATATACTAATTGTTGGTAGTCACCCTGGTTGAAGGAGGTATCTCGGCTGCAGAGAGCGACGGACACGGAAATGTGATCCTGAATGAGACCTCGGAGTGGCTTGCCTGCCGTGCCAGAAAGATATTGGTGATCAGTATCGGCAATCTGTAAGGCTTCCGCACGAGCAACCTCGTTTTGAGGGAAATGCATGTTCATCTCATCACCATCAAAATCGGCGTTGTATGTGTTGCAGTTTGCGTAGTGCATGCGAATCGTCTTCTCACCGGGGAGAACTCGGACTCGATGACCCATGATTGACGGCTTGTGCAAAGTGGGCTGGCGGTTCATCAAGACAACATCTCCATTGGTAAGATGACGATAGACCTTCTTGTTTCTGGTTCGTGCCGCACTGCTGCTTGTAGGGGCAAGAAGCTGGTTTGCTAAAGAAATACGGTCGTCGACCGACTTGTTTCGAAGGTTCACGATCTGGCCGTTTTCATTCTCGATCGCGAAAGCACCGGGCCACTTGTCGACGCCATTGATGACGGCTTGTTGCATGTCCCTGAAGTTGTGGCTCGTCACCGGTTCGGGGTATGTCAACTTTTTTGCGAACACGGGCGGGACACCGATTTCGTTGGTCTCGATGTTCGGATCTGGAGAGATGACACTTCGGGCGGCATAGTTGACTCGCTTTCCCATCATGTTTTTTCGGAAAAGTCCTTCTTTCTTCTCCAGCTTTTGCTTAATACCGTCCTCGTTGCGTTTGCCAGCCGCGCCTTGGATAGGGTTCTTATCCTTGTCGATGAGCGAGTTGACGGCCTCCTGCAATTCGGTCCATGCTTGATGTAGTTGATTCACATCCGCTCGTTCCTCCTTGAGGGCTGAGTGTAGCTGAGCGATTCTCCCACAGCCTCTCAGAATGTTCTTGTAAAGAGAATTCTGCTGCGCCTCGGAAATCTCAGACTCTCCAGTTCTGGCTTCAGGGCGATATCGGTTGGGTGGAACCAAAATTGTCGTCATGAAGAACATCTCGGGCGTGACCTTTGGCGAGCTTCGTGTGGGTGGTTTGGCGCTGTAGAGAAGTGAGACCAGTTCTTGCTCCTTGACGAAAAGTTCGTTTAGGCGTGCCTGCACTTCCATGGCGCTGATGTATCTTTGTGGAACAGCAGGGGAAGCGGCATCGGCATCTGGCATATCGACATCCTGTTCGGCATCTCCAGCGTCGGTTTCGGCCGGTGATTTGTCGCGAGTTGGTGATCCTACATCCGCAACACCTTCGTCGGATGAGTATCCATCAGGCTTCTGCTTTGATGTGACTTGGTGGACTCTAGCCATGGCATCACGCTGCTTGAAATTCTTCTGAGCCATCTTGGCTTTCTCCTTGTCCGACAAGGACCTCTCGAAAACCTTGACAAATCGATCTTTGCGATAAGAAGGTGAGATACCACCACAGCTGGCGCAAAGCCTTCTCTTGGTAATCTCGGCCAGAAACTCCTTGATGACCTCGCGCCGCATCTCGCTGGCGCCTTCATGCTTTCCTCTCTTGGTGTCGCCTCGCTTGACCTTGATGCCGCGAAGGCACTTCTCGACATACTTATCCCTCGCACGAGTCACATTGTCGATTGAAGAATTGCCCTCTTCTTCAGCCTCGTCCTCTAACCCAGAAAACTCACCAGCCTCGATGGCTAGATCATTTTCGCCGATGGAACCCACAACATGGGCCTGCTGGATCAGACCATGCTGCAGTAGCCTCAGCTTGCAAATGTATTTGTGCAAGTCTTTCTGAGGCATTCGAAAACCCTTGCAGTAAACACAGCTGGCCTTGAGGAGACGGTATGCTTGGTCCATGAATATGGGGTGATAGACCGGGACGGGGAGTTGGATGTGGCCGGTATGGCCGGGGCAAGTAGCCTGGTTCAGGTTGCAAGTGGAACATCTGGACAGGGAAGCTGTGAGCGCAAGTACACAATCGCACCGAGAAGCAAGAAGACTTACGGTGCATCGCCCCAAGAACCAAGGGCTGGGTCGTAGAGACCGCCAGGGACTGGGTTCAAGAGATTGTCGAAGGTACTGTCATTCTCAATCCTCTTGACGGAGATGGCTCGGATCTCCTTGGGCGAGAGGAACTCGAATTCCACAGTCTCCACATTGGAGGGGACCGGCTGTGCGATATTCATGGTGCATAAATCGTTGCTCAGTTGAGAGCAGAGAATTGGTGGCCAGGCGAAGTCCTGGGTCAACTGGTCGAGTCCATTCGCGATCGCAAATTGAAGGTGAAAGTGGTGGGGGCAGCTTGGAGGTGAACAAATTTTTGGCGGTGCGGAGTGGCAGAATTTTAGGCCGACGCTGGAGGCACTGGCGCCAGCTGTACCCACCTCACTTGACTTGATTCATCACTTGATTCAACACGCGCGCAAACAGCACCTCGTCTGCTCTCGAGATTCAATCCTGCCAGCAACCATTATCGCAGCCGTCGCCTTCGATCCGCGCGTATAGCTTACAACCTTCTCTCAAAGCTGTATCTGGCTACAGCCACACTGCCGACACGCAACAGGACCATAAGAAGCCAGAAACCATTGCCCCCGTTGCGCATCAGTCCAAACCATGGATCGTAAGAGCCAGTCCCCGGGCCTTGGGCCTCGGCACGACTCTTCCTCTCGAGTGCAGAAGCCTGAGTCTGCGGCCGACCGGATGGCCGCTCTCAAGGCCCGTGTTGCCGCTGCCATCGGGGGGAGCAAAGCAAAGGGTGGGTTGAATGTGGGCCTGCATCCGGCCTTGGAAGACCTCGGATCATGGAAACCCCCGAGTAAAAGCAGAGATGCGGCATCACGCCCACGGCAGGATCAGTCCCGGACTCAGGACTCGCTCAGGTCCTCTGGCCCTCAATCCAACAACCGAGACACGCTCGAGAACCCTTACTTTGACCCGAGTGCGTCCGCGCAGGGAGGTAGCGGCAAGCCTCGACAGTCGCGACAGTTGGTTTTCAATCAGAAGGGCAAATATATCCAGCAGGCGAATGCTCTACGTCGTCAGGCCGCGCTCGAGGCGATGAAGAAGCGCATTGCGGCGCAAACACGAAAGGCGGGAATCGACGAGGACCTGGATGTAGAGAGAAACTTTGTCGTGGATTCCCCCCCAGATATCGAATGGTGGGATCAAGGGCTTGTGGATGGCACAAGCTACGATGCGGTGGACGACCCCTCGAAACTCAAAATCAACACAGCGGATAGCATCATCACCGAGTACATCCAACATCCTGTGGCCCTGGAACCACCACAAGATCGCCTTGCTCCGGCACCAAAGGCCATGTTCCTGACATCTAGAGAGCAAGCAAAGCTTCGGCGGCAGCGCAGGATGGCAGAATTGAAGGAGATGCAAGCAAAGATTCGCTTGGGACTGGTGCCAGCGCCACCACCCAAGGTAAAGAAGGGCAACCTGATGCGAGTCCTTGGTGATGGTACGTGATCCTTTATTATTTTAATTAACTATCCTTCAGGAGCGTGCTTGATGCTAACATACCTGCAGTTGCCGTCAAGGATCCTACCGCCGTCGAGGCCCGAGTCAATCGCGAAATCGCAGAGCGCCACCAAAAGCATGTCGAGGCAAACGACGGCCGGAAATTGACTAAGGAACAGAAGCACGAAAAGTTAGCCACCAACCAGCAGAAAGACGCAGACAAAGGAATCCATATCCTGGTTTTCAAGATTGATACTTTAGCCAACGGGCAACACCGATACAAAATCGGTGTCAATGCCGAGCAAATGGCGCTGACGGGTACATGTGTCATGCACCCCAAGTTCAACTTGGTGATCGTGGAAGGGGGGGAGTGGAGCATCAAGAAATACAAGAAGCTTATGCTTAATCGCATCGACTGGACGGAAAATTCGCCCTCGAGGGACCGTGATGGGAAGGAGGGGGATGTCCGCGATTGGCTTGCTGCCGAGAACGAGAAGGGCGAGCTCAAAGACATGTCACTGAACGAATGCAAGTTGGTCTTCGAAGGCGAGCAAAAGGCGCGGGCTTTCCGCAAATGGGGAAGTAAGATCTGCGAAACGGACGCGGAGGCTCGGGAAACGCTTTCTCGTACCAAGATGGATAATTTCTGGTCGCTGGCCAAAGGTTTTGTTTAGGACTGGGGATCATTAATAATGATTCGCGGCTGAAGATAAGCACCCACGCCAAAGATGGCCAGAATACGCGGTGCCTAAATTGTGGGCTCATATTGATACCAGTAAGAAGACACACAGAGAACGTCCTTGCACGTGTATGATACTGTTACCGAGCTGCTTGCTTACATGTGCTGAGGGCTTGAACACGGTCGATTCGTGAGCCGAATGAAGCATGTTTTGGCTATGCACTTTTTGGCCGTAGACTGCCTGGATTTGGAAGCTTGTGTGTCCCAACGCGATCCCTCACAAGTAGGTATCCGCCCAACTGAAAGGAACGGGCTCAAGTACCATGCCCGTAATTGCATACCCTTGTGTTTCCCCCCTGGGAAGATTGCTTATTCGCTCTCCATTCCTCTCAGGATGCGCTTGTAAGCGAAGTTGGGATTAGGCGGGCGCCGTAACCTTTTGCCGTCCAACGTGCGGAGCGTATCAAGCCTCGCCATAGGTCTCTTCGATGGAATCCTCCGGCGCAGAAAGTCTTTAGCAATGAACCTTGGAGTTGAGGTAGCCCGATGCAGTCCTTAAGAGTTTCTGCCCTATTTAATTAGTTGTGTTCTCGATACGGCGGGTGGAGCTGTTCCCCATGGACTCGACAGCCACGGCGACTTTAGCACACTACTAGCTAGACCTATTTTAGTTGTCCACCCGTAGACCCGTTTGGTACCTGTTGGTCTAGAGGGTATATGTGTCGACGAAGCTACGCATGTTTATTTTAATGTAAGTCATGCGCCCTTCTATTTGTAGTGGATGTGCACGATTCCATCCGGCGCATTCCCGTTGCCCTGACGAAGACTTGGGCGGATTTGACATTCTCACATGACCTCTTGCAGCAGTTGAAGATGCTAGGCTAGAAGAAGTTTAAATTTTGAGCAAGAAAACGACAAAATGCTTCATCGCTAGGCATTCGACAAAGAAGTGTGAAGATGGTGGAGTTCCCGGATCATAGATTTCGAAGCCATTTTCTCTGTCCAGAGACTTCTATAGCGACCTCTGAATGAAACCCCCAGGTTCATTATTTGCCATGAATCTTGACTACCCCCCATAAAATCCTACAGAATTGTGCATAATCTGAAATCAAGGAGCTATCCAGAATGATTGACCCTGCTCTATCCAGGGGTCTGATAACCCGGGTCCTCCCTTTGAACCTTGTATGCCGTTATCCCAAAACGCCAAAAATGCCACAAAATTTGAAATGTTCGGTCTGGTAGTTGCTGTTCCTCGGCCGTGAAACGCGTTTGGTGTTGGTAGTAGAGGAACAAAGACAGGGGCCACCAAAATGAAGAATAAGTTCGCGCATACATATCCCCAACTCCATTGAAAAATCGCCAATGCGATCGAGTTCTTCCTCCTGAGGATGTCTTTGAGTCGAATAGAAAATCGAACAAAACGAACGGAACGGACCGGGTTAGTGATTTGTCTCCAAACACCGAGGGCCATGGTCAGAAACCGACCGTCATGGTGGATCCAGAAACAAAAGAAAAAATATGAAAAGAAGATATAAAACAGTGCTCAATCAAGGCATGCGTGAAATAGTGGGAACCATTTGGAGAGAAACCCCCCGAACTCGGGCGGACAGGGGCAGGCGTAGTGGTTGACAATTCTGACGTGCCAACTTTAGCGGAGAATGAAATCAGTCAGTCGATCCTCGACGTGATACAAAGACCGCGATAGTAGCCTAGTCACTGTATTCTCAGATGGATAGTCGTACGCCCTGGCTTATAGAAAATCGGTCGAGTTCGCAAACGGCGTCCAGAGTAACTTCACATGGTCTCTGGCTTGGGCGTAAGTGGCCGTTTGATTCTTCTGGTCGATCAAAAAGTCGAATGGTGGTATTCCAACCTGGATCGAGACCGACTATTAGAGTACGGAAAGTCGTTGACATCGATTCGTTATAGAAATTCGTCGCTTCCGCGTTGTTTAGGTTTCGTAGTCTCGAAAATCCTGCTCCTGGCCCCAGTTAGTTACCAATCCCGAATTGTGGCTGAGGAACCTAGTTTACTCTGAATGCACGTGAATCCAAGACCACAACTCGGTCCAATGATGATGATGGTAATCTTCGGCAGAGAAACGCTGAGATGCGAACTGAAAGCGCGTTTCCGATTTCGCAGTGCCATTTGCACACGAAGTTAAAAGGAGGCCATCGTGTTGGTGCCATGTAATCTAAACCCTACCAGAAGACGCGGTGCAAGGCATCAAGGCAAAAGCCCAAGGCTAGGGAAGATGGCGAGAGCTAGTGTTGGGTCGCTCTGGTCGATTTACCATGCCCATGGTCCCAAACCCTTCCCCTTGGAGATTGAGTGTACCAATGTCGAATCTCTTGGAGCAGCCATCTTCCATATGTCTGTATAATCAACCTGAATTAGTATGAACACATCTTCACTGCCAGGTAACACGTAGACTTGCCTCCTGAGGGTGTCTTTTCGAGCAAAAAGTCGCCCACAGAAGTCGCATTTGTGGTTGCGCTCCTTCATGTGGACACTTTGGTGATGCCTCTGCAGGTCGGTTTTGCGGACGAACTTCTTGGTGCAGCCATCGACGGGACAGGGAAAAGGGTATTCGCGTTTCTCGTCATGGGTCTCTAGGTGAGACTTGTAATTGTAGCTGCGACTAAAGAACTTCCCGCACCCTTTGACCTCGCACTGAAAGTTAGCTTCCTCCTTCGTCGTATGTTTCCGTGGCGGACGTCGGGCTCTTGTCGGCTTCAGCATTCGCCTGTCCTGCCCCAAATCAGGCCCTTGACTTTGGGGATCCAAGTATATCTGGGACGCGTCGCAGTCTTGCTTAGGCCACACCGGAACTGGGCTGTCACCTAGGTCCGGCTGGAGGTTCGGGGCAAATGGGGACCCTTCCGAGCTGTATGGCGCAGTTGTTGGAACAGCAGCTGGATAGTGCTGCCTTTCAAAGCCTTGGCAGTAAGTAGCGGAGCTCTCCATCCGCATCCTTTGACTAGATGGATCGTGAAGATAGCCGTAGGGATGCCTGGTGGGGATGGAGGGCACCCTGGCCGAGCCGCCAGTTGATGGCGGTGGCGGGTGCGGGAAGGAGTGGCTTGGAGGAGGCGGCAGGTATGGTTCGTGGGTACTAAAGGATGCTGGAATACAGGGCTCGTAAGTCGCAAATGAATCGTAGTCGGCCGGTAAGATGTTAGGAACTGTCGAGGAAGAAACAGGTGCGGGCGCAGCTGCCATCTCGTCTGGCGTAACCCAGGTCGCGTGGCTCATGGCGGCCGATGGGAGAAGGATACTTTCTGGATCCGAAAGGCGCTGGGGCATGGAACTGGTTGATATGGAGTTGTGGGATGCAAGTATGGTGAGTGGTCTGGTCAAATGAGATGGAGACGGGTAACTGGCGCCTGGACCCCCCGGGGGACAAGATGTCTGCGACAGGGAGGGCGGCGATTTGAAGGACCTCTGATGTGGTGGCACTGGGGATGTAGTTAACGAGGGAGGTGTGAGGTCCATGTCGAGGTTGCTGTGTGGCGTGCGGGCTGTTCCGGGAAGCCTTGACGAGGCCAAGATTTGCCAGATCCAGCTGGACGCGCGCAACCGGCCCAGGAAAGAGAGTCGCGGGGACTAAAGACCACGATGGCCGGTGCGCTACGATGGAGAATTGAATCGCATCTGGAAGGTCTTGGTTTCGGAACGGCAGCTAAGCAGTGAGACAATGCAGACAGACCAACACGGGACGTCGAGGGCCAAACAGAGCTAGCGGTTGGGTCCGGGGAGTGGGTAGAGAAGAAAGGCCAGGAAACAATTGACAAGCAGACTCGTTTAAAGCAGGTTTCGCAGCAGAGATGATCGGCACGAAACAAGAGGCGATGCCTCGAGGAGTGTATGGCCGACCGCCGTCGGGAATAGGTATAAGAAGGGAGGAGGGGAGGCAGAAGGGAGGGCAAGAGTGGGCAACATTTACAAAGACACTTCAAGGCGGAGCCTGCCGTTGACGAAACCGTTGTCGATGAATTAAACACATGTGAGGGTGAGGGTAGTGCGAAGGATCAGACTCCGCTGACATGGGGTCAGAAGAAACAGGCAGGATGATGGGGAGACAGCTTGCGTTCGCAGCGTCCCAGGCCAGTAGGGAGGTGTGATGAAGCGGGTGATGGGGCCGGGGCCGAGAGCGAAATGAGGACCAGGTCAGGGGTCTCGTTCGCCAACCACAAGGCCGGGGCATCTTGGACTTGACAGATCTTGATGGGTGAGTGTGTGTTCCGAAGAGATAACAGTTTCGGCAGGTCTATTTCCTTGTACTCCATACATTCGTCAAAATCAACTCGGGCTAAGGACACATCACAAAGCAGGATATCGAACGCGTCTCCTCACTGCAACGGAAAGAGTAGGAGCTGCGGGTTCTAGGGGGGGCATTCAAGGGGGGATGGCACAGGAAGTGGGTGCAAAGAGGATGAAGAGAGAGAAGTAGGGTGGGAGAAGCGTAGGAGAGGTGGGAGAGGCAGAGAGAGGCAACGGAGAGCGTGCCGAGAGTGGGAGAGAGGGGGAGAAAGAGAGAGAGAGCGATAGAGGGGAGATGGTGATAGAGCACCGGGGCCCATCAACCACAGATTGGGGCCACATGGGTCCAGAGGGACTAGGTCCCCATGAACAAACTGAGAGGTTTCTCCACATGAGGAACCAACTTGAACAGAACCGTCCGAGTGTGCTCCCCATGCAATGACACTTGGCCCCCATGGGCTCGATGATCCATGCCCCAACGCCTGGTCCGGGTGGGTGGTGTAGCCATAATCACTGCAAGGGACTTCCTGGAAGACGGACTGTCAAACGAGGGACGGCAGATGGCAGACGGCAAGGTAAGGTATTAAGGCACAGGCGGGTATGTACAGTCCCATGGGCCGTCAAAGCAGACACAAACCCAAACCCAAGACGGTCAAGTCGAGCACCACCAAAATAGCTGGATAATACCGGATTGGCTCGCCAACGGGTTGAGCCTGAGTTGAGTCCCAGGTTCAACTTGAGCCTGGACGACGCCTTGCAGACCAGGGACCACTCGGCCCTTGCGCTGACAGGCAAGGCAGGGCGCCTTGCCTACATAGCGCTCGACAAGCGAACGCCCACAGGCGCGCATCGATCAAGGGGATGGATCGCACGCGAGCTTGTCATCACCATGTACCAGGGAGGTAGGCCGGTTCTCCGTACTCCGTGAACAGTCGGGCTGGTTTGCCGCCTCAGAGTCGAGAAACGGATCATGTGGCGCGAGTCGGGGCAGGGCGATGCAAGTCCAATCCTAGACCGGACTAGATCAGATATGATGACCTTGACGTACATGTACGGACGGGGCGAACGAGAGGAGGGCAATGAACGAAACAGGACAGACCCTGGTCGGCCGCTCGGATTGTTGGCCAGTGAAGAACGATGAGGGCCGCTGCTCCGGCCTGGGAGAGGAAGGATCCCTCCAGGAGAGGTCCCTGCTAGCTGAGAACTTTAGGGTCTGTGATGTAACACGGGCACCGTGTGTCACAGTGGTATCCAGCACGGATCCCACCAGGCGATCCAGGGCGTCCCAGGGCGACCCACGGGCAACCCAAGAAGACCGCTAGGTATTATTCTCCAGTGGTTCTCCAGGTCTCTCTTTTTTTTTCTTTTTTCTTTTTTTTTCTCTTTCTTCTTTCTTGGCCGTTGAAGAACCCTAGCCGCCATTGTGTACTTGGAATTCTACGGCTGGCCACAGTGCACATTTCCGTGACGCGGCCTTCTTTCTTTGCGGTTGGGTCCTCCCTCCTTGTGCTCAGCTCCCTTACCTCTCCAGGCCGCATCAGGAAAGCACCCTCCTGCCTGCCTCGGGACTTGCCTACCTGGGAACCTGCGTGCAGTTGGTAGGGTCTCCATACAGGGAAGTACCTACCTCCTACCTCCTACCTCCTACCTACCTCGGTGCGCCGTAAAGTCAAGTCGGTCAGCTTGGGTCTGGAGCACGAGGGGTCCGGGCACCCAGTGTACGAAGGGACACCCTTGTTGTAAACCCCCTGTAGCGCGACCCTAGGCCCTACGACCCTGCTCTCGACGACCCTATGACCCTTTGACATGTTCGGGATATTTGCGGATCGAGACTGAAATGGGGACGATGGCGATGGGCTTTCCAATACCGGTACGTACTACCATAATTAGCCACGCTTTGGCCGTGCTTGGCCATGTCCGGGCTATTGTTGGCACACCCCTGCTCGGGCCGGGTGCCTTTGGTTCGTTCTGGGTGGGCCGTGTGGTTGTCAAGGTTGCGGGCTGTGGCTCTCTCGGGCCGCCTTGTGGAGATGGGACATGACGGGCATGGATGCCTGTTTATGTCTCCCATACTACGCTGCGATATCGCCCCCCGATGCCCACCGCCCGCGCCCGCGTGCGCCCGCGCCCCCCGGATCGTGGACGATGCAGAAACAACGGCGATGGCGCTGAATCTAGCGCCTGTGCGACTTGAAAATCTTCTACGAGAGGAGACAGGCGCCGAGTACGCGCCTCGGGGCGCGTCGAAACGACCACGCAAGTCATTTGTGGCCTGACACCACCGGATCAAGCCAGACCGGCAGAGGCAGGCGGGACACTATTGACGGCGCTGCGAGCCGGGGGGGGGGGCTGGATCATTGTGCAGGAGCATTGTCCCGATCGGTCCTCCCTGCCTCTGCCTGCCTCCGTCTCGACTGATTCCCCTCCACCCGATGGTCGATGAGCCTATGGCTAGGCGCCCGTTTTGCCGCCGGGGCGCCTGAATCACTCTGCCCACAGAGACGAGACCGCGGTCGGGTCGGTTCGTATGGCGCTCAGACCTGAGATGGTCTGTGTCCCTCCACAGGCTCCAGGTACCTACCTAGGTAGGTACGCATGTACTAAGTACCTACACGTACACGGGACCAACACGGTGTAGGCATGCATTACTTTGCCGTGGCTAAATTTGCTATTTGAAAGTAATCGTCAGATGTCCCAGAAACGTCCCGGAAACGTCCCGGAGACATCCCGGGGATGGCGATGTGATGTGGGATTGTGGGATTGCGGATTAATGGCCCTGCACAGCGCGCGGCTTGTACTCCTCCTCGAGAAACTTGACTTCGTCCTCGGCGAACCGAACCTGCAGCGCGCCAACCGCCTCTTCGATTCTCTCGGGCTTGTTCAGGCCTAGGATCGGGGAGCAGCCCTTGTGCAGCACCCACGCTGTGGCCAGCACGGCCATGCTGACACCCTTCTTCTTGGCCAGCTGCTCGACTCGGCCGACAACCTCGCTGCTGGCTCCTACGTTCCACACGGCGCTGTACTTGTCTCCGCGCGCGCGCTCGCTCTCGGCCGTGCCCCAGGGTCGGGTGAGCAATCCCCGAGCCATTGGCGACCATGGGATGATGCCGACCCCCGTCGCCTTGCAAAAGGGAATCATCTCCCGCTCTTCCTCTCGATAGACCAGGTTGTAGAAGTTCTGCATGGAGATGAACTTGGTCCACCCTTTCAGCTCTGCAATGTGCTGCAGCTGGGCAAACTCCCATGTCCACATGGAGCTGGCTCCGATGTATCGCACTTTGCCAGACATAACCACGTCGTGCAGAGCTTTCATAATCTCCTCGGGTGGCGTGTCTCGGTCTAGGCGATGGATCTGGAGAACGTCTAATAAACCACATCCCAGTCATCAGCATGGATCGATACAGCTCGGGCGCGCTCTCAGCGCATGGGCCTCCTTGGAGGAACACCACTTATCCATTTGGAATAAACCCTGGTCGCCTGCACAGCTTTCTGCTTTTGGAATGCCATGGGCCGCAGCCGGATCGGCAACATTTGCGGATACAGCACGCATAGCACCATCACCATCACCATCACCAGCAACGGCGACAGCGACAACAAAGGCGGCGAACCCAGAGAACCTGCTAGCATTCGACTACCCACCACTTGGCAGTTATCACTGGCGACGCCTACGCACAGAACACCGGGGACAACACTGCACTTACCAATGTAATCCATATCGAGGCGTCGAAGGCACCCATCGACAGCATCAAAGATGTGCTTCCTCGAGAGGCCCATCTGATTCACTATCGCTCCGTCATTGATAGGAGCGACCCGGATGCCTTCTCCTTCAGTGATAGGAAAGTAAACCTTGCTAAGAATTGTGACCTTATTCCGAGATATGTTGTATTTCTTGAGGGCCTTGCCAACAATGACCTCGGACGCTCCATTCGAGTAAAAGTCGGCCGTGTCCTGGTTCATGTGTGAGCCAACTCCTTCTGGCAGGCTCCTCGTCGTTTTCACAGAAGTGTACGGACATACATACCCATGTGTTTATGCCGAGATCATAAGCCTTCTTGAGCAGCTGGAGACCTTCCTCCTCGTCCAGGGTCCAGGGGGACCCCTCCCACTTGGAGTTGCCAAAGACCATGCACCCCATGATGATCTTGGAGATCTTGAGGCCACTCTCTCCAAGTCTATCGTGACAAGTCAGTTGACATGCTATTGTCAGAATTGGCATCGCGTCGCAACTCGAAACATGAACTTCTACCTCGTGTATTCCATCTTGATCTGTCGTGCCGTTGTCACAAATCTTGCTCCAATTTATTGTGCCTTGTGTGTTTGGAGGTCGGTTCTGGTTACGGGAACAAGGAGATATGTATCGATAATTGTTTCTGGGAAACAACAACTCGTTGATTGTTGACTCACCTGGCTCCCCCTCCGACTCGCTTTATCCCCACCTCGGAAAGTGATTCCCCGCACTTTCGACGCCGTCGAGATCTATCATAGGTTGTTTCTACGGAAACTCGGAAATGCGGAAAGGACATACCGCGTTGGTCAAGATGCGTGAAAACCAACCTGCGGCACCCGAAACGATGCCCTTGCTGATCTCCCTCGTCTCTTCGCCACTCTGCTGTGGAGTTGATGCTCCGGAAAGGGTGGGGCCGACGGAAGAGTGATCAAAATGTCTTCCCCGAGGCAAAGAGAATAAAAATCCCCGAGGCTTCGCATGCCTGTTCCGGCTCAGCATCCGTGCTGCCGTGGTTGCATGCGGGTAATGTGCTTCCATACCATAACAGATATTTGATATTGAAACTTCGGGATTTGTCGCTGAACCTTTTAGCCTTCATGCAGCAGAATATTACACCACGACCGGGCTTTCCAAGCGCCGTGTCTCATTTTAGATCATCAACATCGGCTTTGGCAAACTCCATTTCACTCACATGGCAAAGGAGACAAAGACGGTGGATGCTCTCTGAGAACCCGGTCTGTTGACCCGAAAACCCGATTGCCGACCCGAAAATCCATGACTGACTCAAACCCCAAGCACCCCCCTAGAAACCTAATGGCCGTACTGAATCTGTATTATATCTTGGAGCCTGGTCACTGGTTTTGGATTTTTCCAGCCAATCCTCCCTTATTGTCGGCGGGAGTTTTAGGGCTTGATGAATTTTCTCCATGTCCAAGCGACCACCGCCAGTTTCGACTCTTGACTACCGTGCCGACCAACTTGTTGATGACCAACGCAGACAAAGGGCGACGAACTGGACG
Organism: Ilyonectria robusta; assembly: GCF_021365365.1. Classification (NCBI taxonomy): domain Eukaryota; kingdom Fungi; phylum Ascomycota; class Sordariomycetes; order Hypocreales; family Nectriaceae; genus Ilyonectria; species Ilyonectria robusta. Next base: position 3,160,904 of record NW_025764437.1, on the reverse strand, counting down.
GACCACTACCCTCCTTGACAGAATTCTCCTTAAAGGAAATCGTATCGTCGCTATTGCTCAAATGGTCAGTGCTTGAGGCAGGAGAGAGACAGACAATCGTGGATCACGTTCAGGTCCAGGGTAAGGTCCAATTTGTTGGAATAAGTCATGGGTGCCTGTTCTGTTGCATGTGAACTTCCAGGTTGTTAGTTTCAGGCGAAAAGGCACCCTCATGTATCCGGGGTTTGATCTAAGTACTCCCTCGCCCTCCAGAGTGACCATAGTCATCATAGATACCTACCATGGCAGGCGGGGTACCTTCTGATACTCGCATTTAGAGACCCACTTTTTAAAGGCAGCATGAGATTGAGCAGCTCCCACGTCATCAACTTGATGGACTAAGGTCGGTGAACCAAACACTACGTCGTCTGCCTGTCCCCAGTCGACCATTTTTTCCCTGCCCAACAACTTGCATGACAAGCAACAAGACCTCGCATCGCCTTAGCTTTATGGCCCATCCGATAGCCACGCCGCCTGCACCCAGCTGCGCGAGGCCCAGTGCCACTGGATTGTTGCTGCTAGTGACGACATTCTAGACACCATGGCAAACAACAACAATCACGATCACACCTACGGGACCAAGTGCCGCCTGGCCCCCGTCACTCGCGTCGACCGAGAAGATGGAATGCCACCCGTGGAAGCCCAATTCTTCTACTCATCCGTTATCCCCATCGATGACCCGCTGTCAACCAGCTCCGCTACTGGTCCGCCCGAGTCGAGGTCCGCCAAGGGTCAGCTGCGTCCGTTGGCCCGAGGCGATAATAATGCACTGGAGAAGGGTTGGCTGGGTCTCATGTCTGAGGATGATCAACGAGCTCATGAAGATGTGAGGCGTGGTCAGCCCTTGGATGCCCGCTCATTGCATACCAACAGTGACAAGCTGGCATCGCTTATACATGATATCGCGTCTACTCACTGGGATAGGCATCGAAGCAAATACCAACCCCAAGACCTATCGATGTCTTCACACCGAGCTCTACCGACAACCCCTATACCCGCTTGCTGTTCCGAGCTGGTAGTTGATGTCTCAGAGGAGCTCGAAAATACATTCTGTGCCCTGGTTAGGAAGCAGATGCCTGGTCTTAGTCTCGATGAAGTGATGCACCAGGTTGTTCTAGCGCTCGACCGTCTTAAAGAGGAGGCAGCTAGTATCCATGAAGGGCGTCCTTCGACTGTCGATACCACAACCAGCCGCTCCCGAGCCGGATCTAATGCCAACCCAATCGCGCACCCGATATCTCGAATTTTCAAGACGACCGAATCTCGAGGCGGGAAAAGCCGAAACCAAGGCATATCGCCTCTCAACAGTGGAATAGATATCAAGAGCCATGCACTATCGGCATCCCATCACAAAACCCGATCGCCTCGAACACAGACCCCCACTGGCAGTCCGGCACTCACTCGACCCCCGGTTCTTGACGATGGCATCTCAGGAACACCATTTGCCCGAGTTGGCACTCCTGACTCATACCCCGATACTCTTCTGCCCCGAGTAGATAGTGCCCTGCCAAGTGGGACCCTCCATGAGGATCCGCATGATGTAGTAGTCAGACGGGATAGTGAAGCGGGAACAACGGAGATGACGGGTATTGCAACAGGTGGCAAGCATCGACCAGATACTGTTGACATTGCCGTGGGGGTATCGAGACTGCATATGGTGTCGTTGCCCACGCTTCAGATGAAGCCTATTTACTGGTCACCAGTGAATGATGTTGCAGTGGTTATGAGAGCTACTTGGTTCTACAAGTGAGTTCTTGATGCTGGTGAAAGCCCGGGCGAACGCGCTGACATTGCTAAGGGACACGATGCTTCCAATTCCCGCTGCTGTTGCAAATCAACTTGAGGCTGGTTTCCAGGAGCTCAGGCCGTGGACGGAGACCTGGAGCGATGAAATACGTTGTGCTATCGACGTGGGGCCCCTTGGCGAGGAAAAGGTCTCGCACCGACTATGGCCTAAGGAATCTGAGTTGGCTTCCGAAGACGACGACGGATTGACTGAGAACACCATATCATCCAACTCATTCTGTGCAGCCCGCTGCTTTCGGGGAGAAGCGGCCGCTGAGGGAATCATTGAGCCCACCTCTGTGGACAAAGCCGAGTCACCGAACCGCCCATTTTTGAACTACCATGTTATTTATAAGAATTCAACACAGGCCTTTCTCTTGAAACCCAGCCTCAAACCCTCTGCATATTATGGCAGACGACCCGTCTGGAAGATTATGAAAGGTCTGACAGTCGGAGTCCCGGTTGTGCGGGGATTCGACCGCAATGCATGGGAACGTGTCCACCACAAGAAGCAGGCGCCTAACAAGCCAGGGGCTTCCGCAGCGGATGAGTCGCATGAAAGCACCGGGCCAGATGTGTGCTCTGCTTGCAGGGCAGAAAAGGAACGAGGACAGGTCACTGATCTGGTTCTTGTTGCCCACGGAATTGGCCAGAAATTCGCAGAACGGGTAGAGAGTTTCCATTTCACTCATGCTATAAGCGGCTTCCGACGAGCAGTGAATATGGAACTCCAGAGCCCAATTGTCCAGGATGTGCTCCGCGATGGCCAAAACGGCCTCATGATTCTGCCCTTGAACTGGAGAATGGGTCTGTCCTTCGAGGACGGAGGACCAATGAAGGAGGAAGACAAGGCCGCATACACACCCGAAGGTTTTGGACTGAAAGATATTGAGCCTGATACTATTCCCGCTGTCCGCAGTATGATATCGGATGTCATGTTTGATATTCCGTTCTACATGTCTCATCACAAGGGAAAGATGATCAAGGCACTGGTGTTGGAAGCGAATAGGGTCTATCGCCTTTGGTGTCGGAACAACCCAGGCTTTGCCGAAAATGGGCGTGTTCACCTCATCGGCCATTCTCTGGGCAGCGCGATGGCGCTCGAGGTTCTATCGCACCAGCCGACGATGGTGCCAAAAATCGACCTGTCACTGAAAGAGCCCGAGACGCGTTTTTTCGAGTTTGACACTACAAACTTATTTCTCGCAGGGAGCCCGGCAGGATTCTTCCTACTCCTAGAGAGAGGCACCTTGATGCCTCGGTATGGACGGATGAAACCAGGGGCCGACTCAAGCGATACGGTTGCCAACAGTGTGGTTGGAGAGGCTGGTACCTTTGGATGTCTGGCTGTCGAAAACATCTACAACGTCCTTGCAAAAGAAGATCCTATTGCTTATCTCCTCAACGGAGCTGTAGATCCCGCCTACGCCTCGAGTCTCAAGTCAGCCTACGTTCCTAGCCTTGCCAGCTCGCTCTGGAAGTCAGTCGGCGACGCCATGCGCAATGTCGTGCCAGGCATGACCCCGGCACCGAATACGCTCGCCCCGGAGCCGGAACGACCCACGACGATCCGCCTCCCCTCGCAGCTCGAGCTTGAAGTCCACGACTTCACTCGTGAGGAGATTGCCGAAAAGAAGGCGTTCCTTCTCAACGATAATGGCCAAATCGACTGGTATCTACGCTCCGGCGGCGGTCCCTTGGAGATCCAGTACCTGAACATGTTGAGCGCGCACACGAGCTACTGGACCAACAACGACTTTATCCGTATGTTATGTATCGAAATTGGGAGACGACCGGGCCGGGCGCACACACTCCCGGCCATGAGAGCTGTCAAGGTCACCAAGAGATTGTTGATCAACTAGATTGTCATTTTGTAGCACCACCACAGCTACCAGCTGAGCACGTATTGTTTTACTTTTCGAGATTGGAGCGATGGAGTGAGTGTTTAAAAGATTTGGAGTTACGAGATACAGAGAGATCCTTTACATAGAATACCCCACGGAGAGGAACCACGGCACAAATAGATGGTATTGATGACGCGCTTTTAGATAGACAATTTTGTTATACAATATTATGTCCTTTCCCCTTCTAAGAAATTTTCGTTGGAAAGACGGGACCGGGTGACAAATTGAGAAAGCGAGAAAGCGAGAAATCTAGAAACCATCCTCCAGCTCCATCATATCCTGATCTAGCTCTTCGTCGTAATCGTAGTTCTCGGCTGTGGCCTGGGGGTTCTGGGCCGCCTCCTCAAGCTCCTTGATCCGCTCCATATCCATCTTTTCCTTGTGCTCCTTCAGGTCTCTGGGGCCCCATGTGCTGATTCCATCCTGGTCCTTGGCTCGAAAGGGTTGTGCCATAGTCCTCAAGAACCTCCTCGCGCTACTGACAGCCATATCAGTGCTCAGGTTCACGTCGACTTCAAGGAGACCTTGATTGATCCACTTGGGCAGTTGTGTCCGCTTCTTCTGGAATCGACGATCGGCCAGGACCATGATCCCGTAATCGTCCTTGCCACGCAGGACTCGACCAAGACACTGCGCAGCGTGGCGCATGGCGTCGAAGGAGAGGAAGTCATTTTCCTTGATGCGGTATGTTTCCCGCAAGAATTCTAGTCTGGCCTTGAGGATACGTGACTCGGTGTACTGGAAGGGCACTCCAATACAGAGCACAGTCCGGCCGTACTGGTGATCAAAATCGATTCCCTCAGAAACCTTTCCTCGCGCGACGCAGAGAAGGACGGCTCCTCGCCCGTTGCAGCATGCTGTGCGATACGTCTCTAGAGCAAGTGACGTTTCCTGGGCATCGGGCGTCTCGACTAGAATGAGCTTATATTTCCATACTTCATCCAAGATTCCCATTCCCTGCCACATGCTGATGATGGATTCCATGTAGAGGTATGATGGAAAGAAAACGACCATGCCGTCAGGTGTAATTTTCGCAAATTCTGTCAATAGATTGCCGTAGTTCCGAACCACACTTGGCTCATTTCGGACTTGGAAGCTGGTTGACACTGATGCCTGGTCACTTCCTCTGGTGACGATCATCGGCAAGAACGATCGCCGAGCAAGCGTCATAGCGTAAGACTCCTGGATGACTGTCGTGAAGTCTAGCATCTTGGGGTATATTTCCAAAGGCGAGATGGTTCCGGATGTGATGATGACGGAATAGAATCTCTCAAACACCGGCCGGATGGCAATTGCGGCATCGAGGCAGGTGAAATGCAGAATGGGATTGGGCACTTCGGCAGTGTCAGACTCGTAGGGCTCCAGGATGAGAAGGAATCCTTTCTCATAGGTTGATACAAGCGTGGCAAAGGTTGCAACTTCCTGTAGTGGCTGGTAGTCCTCGATATTGGTGAGTTCGAGGGTTCTCACCAACGACGTTAGTCGTTCGGCACAGAACCTCAGTGGTTTCTTCTCTATGAAGGTGTGTTCCCTTAGGTGAGACAGGAACGACGGCGGCGTCTCTGAAATGACTTGACGGACCTTCATCCGCGTCTGGAGATGGGGTTAGAGTCGGTCTACTTTAAATAGAGAATCCGGGAAAAGTACCTTGAGATATTCGATAAATCGTTTCAGGAACGCAACAAAGTGTTCTGCTCTTCGGATGTTGCCCGGTACGGCCTCTTTGAGGAGATCTTCAGGCAGAGCTATGAAGTCATTAGTGACGCTCACACGCACAAAATCAGTGGGAGAAGGAGGGGGAGTGTACCGGGATTCGACATGAACGCATCTTCCTGGCGAGCCTCATCCGCGTCACGAAGACCCTGAACGAGTTTCTGATACTCATTCTGTAGCTGCTCCTGATCAGTCTCCCGCATCTGAGCGATCCGGTTCTCGAGATTTTGGGCGCCGCGAGTCGCCTTGCGCAATGAGTCCTCGGTAATATCAGTGCTAAGGGATTCGATACAGACGTTGTCGATGTTGTGAGCTTCGTCAAACACGACGATACAATCTTTGGAGAAGTCCCGAGATACTCGTTCCGCAATCTTGGGGTCGAGTAGGTAGTGGTAAGAGAAAATGACGACATTGCAGTATTGCATCTGCGAATGGTTATTAGCGACTCAAACATTTCGTTGGAATTGATGTGCCATGTGGTACTCACCATACGTCGGGCAGTGAAGTACGGACATTGCTTGTGCTCTTCACCATAGCGAAGGATGTCATCAAAGGACCAAACGCCATTCGGGATTAGATTGTGGGGTTCCAGGAGGTCAAGATTCTGTGTCCGATGAGTTAACCAGAGTTACAAGAAGGACATGGTAGTGTTCATTGTACATACGTCGTGGTAGACACAAACGTCCACATTCTCACCCCGATCTTTCTTCTCCTTGACGAAGCCAGCTGTGAGACTTCTGCACCGAGCATCAACAACTGAGCCACTCTTCTCCCGTTTTACGGAAGGATGAAGACACAAGTTCTTTCTGCTGGTCAAGCCAAGACCACGGAACTCTTCCTCGTAGCCAAGTTGTTCAGCCCGATACTTCATAAGAGATTTCAGCTCGACCAAGGCCTTCTCGATTTCTGACATGGTACCTGGGGGTAGTGGACGTGAGTAAACGTGAGGAGTGAATGTGGAGAGAGGGAAACGCACGAGAGCAGTAGATGAGCTTGCGCTTCTCTGGCATGTACTGCTGATAGGCAACAATTAGGGAAAGCAAGGATACAGTCTTGCCAGTGCCCGAAGGCATCTCTAAGACACAGTGACCCCCGGCATCTAGGGTTTCTAATTATTCAACGACATCAATCAGTCAACAGAACAGATGATGGAGAGGGATGGAATACTTTTGAGATCGCACATGTAGCTGCGATGGAATGGATGGTAAGCCCCTGGGACATGACACAAGTTGAACTCGACGAAACTCACGCATATTGCTCTGTTGCAAACCAAGTGGTTAGTCTCAATCAATAGCTGGAAGCGGGGGAGAGTTTCGTGGGCACACCTGGGTATATCTTGGGGTAGGGGAAGAGCACCGGCAGATCACTAGGGCGAGGATCAGTATGGGGCTGGCACATGCAAGAGGCGACCGGGGAGACCATACTCGATGTTGAACTTCATGATGGCGACTGAACAGGCACCGGGGCATGCCCTCGGTGATTTTCAGATGTGGCCGAGGCGAATGGTGGATCTGATGGGTGAACGACGTGATGCGTGACGGGCAGGCTCTGTAGGCAGAACCAAGCTGTCGCGAAATCACGTGATCACACGCGGCGATGTTGCAGGTGCCCGATAAGTCAGCGGTTTGCTTCTTTGGCTGGTGGTCTGTGCCCTGCGCCCAACCTGGAGGTGGAGGCTTGGTGGGGCTGCACCTCATTCACCACCTGTTTGGTACGAGCGCGAGACTCGGTGCCAGGCGCTGCCGGGCATGTACTGTGCGAGATACTTGGCACCCAATCCCAATGGAGGGTAAGATCTGGGACAAGAGATGTACGAGGTACGCGAGCAATCTAGTCCCGAGATCCGCTGTGGGCAATCTGGGTGGGGGCTACGACACCGTTGGTATCGGGAGAATACGTGGTGGGCCAGTTAGATGCAAGCTGATATCAAGATGACTAGCACCGGTATCAAGAGGTCAGACTAGTGTCAATGTGCCGGCGTCGACGGCATCGAGACTAAATCCTGGCAATTGCAAGCAGCTAAGCTGACCTACCATCCTCCGTAAGGGCAGTTGGTCGAGGCACTATGTCTGTCACCAGGCGGAATTGGAGATGTGGTCTTAGGGAGGGGTTGTGTTTTAGAGCAGGCTGGCAGCTCCATGCAAGCCTAGTTTGGCTTGTTTGTAGCTGGGCTAGACGTTTTACGGCTGACCCGAGTCCGTAGTCGTGAATTGTGGCGAGATCATTTGAGGAGACATGATGACGGACGAGCGTGACGACCACGCGCTCCTCCTTCCCCGCTCCGTCCCATGGCGGCAGCAGGTTGCAAATTGATAAAAGTATCGAGAGGGATTGAATCCGTGAAGGGTGGGCGGACGGTTCGATTAAGCTCGCGGCTTCATCTTGGACATCGCCAAGGGAACCCACTCTTTGGCGGGTATCCGGGGAACCAAAACGACGTCGGTCTTCGGGAAGGCCGACTGGTTGGACCCGCGAACAACAGAACGGCACCAACCCTGTGTCTCTGGGACGCAGACAAACCCTCACGTCGGTGACCAAGTTGCGCTTTGCAATGACCGTGTGAGCATGGAGTGGGCGTCATTCTCGACCTGGGGAGCAAGTTCCGTCGCTGGCACTAATGCAGTGGCCTCACTGACTTGGCGCCAACTCCACCACCTCCTTACCTTACCTCACACCTGGACTCACATCCTTGACGCATGGCCTCACCTCAATTCTCACCTCCGGCACCGGGACCAGGAGTCTTTTGTTTTGTTAAGAATGAGACGAGGCTTGTTCTCCGAGGGAAACCACCAATTATATAGAACAAAGACGGCATGGCGTATCTACCTGAAGACGGCACATTTTCACAGACTCTGTAGATAGATGGCCCAGGGTACTCTCTGCGTGGACGCTTTTCCCTCGAGACGGCCTGGGAGGGGCATACAGTGCTGGACCGCCGACCCGGCACAGTATCATCCAAACATGGCGCGGGCGGCAGGCACTCCCCGCCCATCATGGTTTCCCTTGGCCAACCGTGTGCCGTGGCCAGCGCCCTTTCCCCGCTTTCCACCCGCATTAGTCTTCTCCAATTGGCCCGTGCACCAAGCCATCAGCCGCCTTGGGCGTGGTCACTGGTCAGTCACTATCACTGCATTGCATGCGCCGCGGTCTCTTCTCTCACTGATCCTTGGCCGACGATCCATGGTGACTGAACGTCAATGGTTGGCCATGCATGGCTGATACAAGCACGTACGTCCCATGTGTCGTTTTGATGTGCAGACTAACCCACGTACTTATACAGTGCTAATCATTACCCTTCCACCACATAACACACCAACGCCCATGCCGGGACGAAGACAGGGACAGCCACACGCGCCTTATCAGCAATTCGCCATCTTCCAGTGACCCTCCGCCATTGCACATTACGCAGACATTGTCCACCACTACTACTCCTACCACCCCGACTTCCGTTCGTGATCCGATCTTCCCCTCCCTCCTCCTTATACTTTCTCGCCTTCTGCGTTCTGTCCACGCGACATTGTTCTTCCCCTGTGTCTCCCGTCATCGTCATCGGTCTCACTCGCAGTCGTCCCCGCAAATCAGGCTATCTTGGTATCCGTCATCCTTGCACAGAACGTGACAACGCCAGAAGCCACCACCAGTCGCCTCGGCCGTTTGCTGTCTGCTCGTCTGCTAGTCTGCTCGTCTGTTTGTCTACCCATCTGCTCGTTGCTCGTTTTCCCTGCAACACCATCTGCTTCCCTTCTAGGGACCGCCTCCTCTCCTCAATCCTCGTCCAACGCGCGCCATCATCACTGTTTTGTGTCCGCAGCTCTTGTAGCTCCGTCCTCGCATCACCGCATCTACTTTATCTTGCAATTCGTCTCACCACACAAGGACCAAATCTCTTGGAGCCTCCCCCTCCCCTTGTTCCCTCATCATCTCGTCCGGTCGTACACTAGGTCGCAAGGTCCGATACGGGACAGCTTCGTGCCGACCCTCTTTCGTCCCCAATCCCCCTTCCTTTGTCTATATCTCCAGTTTACACGGCCCATCCGGCTTGCTATTCCTCACGCTTGCTCCTCGTACCTGCTCCTCATCCTGGGCTCAGGCATGTGCGACAAAAGCCAGCCTGCAGTAAGAAAGAAGCTGTGTGCGTCTATCTCGTCTTGCCACTCCCTTGATCCGTAGGCCAGTCTTCTGACTCTTCTCATCCAGCATTTTGCGGCTAAAGCCAAATATCAACATACCCTCCACCAAGGCCTCACGTCTGTTTGACCTGCCCTGGCCCGATCGTCGCCTCGCCGTACATCCTTACGCACTATCCCCACCCGCGCGCTCCCCGAAACCGTTACCTACGCCGTCGATCGGACTTCGCTCAAGGCATTCGTCACGCCCGCTGATATGGCTACCATTGCCCTCCCCAGACCTATCCCGCCGCATCGTCCATCTTCAACCATCACACCGCCCCTTTCCCTTGAATCCATCAACTCCTCTTCTCCTGCACAATGTTCTATCCCGGTCCCGAACAAGCACATCCCGGTCTGTCCCACCGGACCCGCTCGTGCAGATGAGCCCAACACCCCACCACCATCGCCGCCGTCACCCCGGAGCCTCGACCGCTCACAACAGAGCTCTGCCCTTTACCCCACGGACGGATTCAAACGCCTTGACAATGGCTCTCTCTCCATCTTTGAGATTGACGCCAACCAAGTCTCCGAGGCCGTCGATTTCACGTCTCGCCAACCGCTACCAGATCCCTCTCTCGTCTTTCCATGGCTGCATGGCCTGCACCCTCAGAACCATGTGCAGCAGGCATTCTTTGCTGCGCGGAAACGCACTCTCCGAAAGACCCCGTCTTGTATCCGTGCAATAACTATTGTCAAAGCCGATGGTGTCCTTACATGCGCCCGCCTCAAGGGTGCTGTCGCACCGGAAGACGTTATGCAATCTGGCGAGGGCCCTGACTTTGTCGAGGCTGATCCCCGCGAGGGGTTCTCCGTCCGAAATTTCCAGATCCAGACCGCTAAAGTTGCCCGAACCTCGGATATTATTGTATACGGCCAGGATTCAACTGAGACGCGTAAACTGGCATGGGATATTGCCACTGGCCAGCAGCGATGGCGCGAGATGCAAATTGTCCAGGGCGTGTGCGCACCAGAGTACAACACGTTTGTTTGCACAAGCCCTTTCAGCGATTTTGAAGAGAATCACCCAGAAATCGTGGCAGTTGACTCGTCAGGGTGTCTCACGGGAAATGTCCTAGACTTTTTCCACCAGGAAAGACGAGAAATGTGGAACATGACAGAAGCTTCTGAGATATCCCACAATGTCTTTATGGGCCCAACCCCGGAGCCGGGCACCCCGGAGGAACAGCAGTTTGACATTTTGATTGAGTGCAACGATTTGGGCCGGCTGAATCCTCTGACCTTGCAAGTCATCGCCGAGAGCCCCGATGAGACCGGAAAGCAGCAGATGCTTGACTTCCCCTCCTCGGGTAGTATCCTCCCACCTACGTGGTCTCATTCGGAGGCTGACGGTATTCTCGAGACGTGTAAATGGATTTATCACCTTGCTCATGGTTCATACCCCCAACCAGACTTTGAGCCAAGAGACGACGTGGAAGGAGATTCACCCATGCCATCTGAACCTCAAATAACCTTCAACGTCCGTCCTCGGAAGATTCTCCTTCATTGTGCTGATGGTTACACCGAGTCGACGATGCTAGGCATTGCATACTTCAGCTATAGCACTGGGCGAGCTGTGCCCGAAGCATGGCTTCACCTTCACACTACTAAGAAGCGAAACTTCTTTGCCTACCCGACTGATGTGGCTCTTTTGACAGCAATCACCCCAAGACTACTTCGGGAATCCCCCGTCTGCGTTGGTATGAGTTTGACAGAAATTACTACACTTACTAAGGATGAACCAAGTTGGTTCGCTGGCTTGGATGGCTCATTCCCAAGTCGAGTCCTCGACTATATGTACCTCGGTAATCTTGGCCACGCAAATAACCCAGATCTCCTGAAGGCGCTCGGAATCCGTCAGATTCTTAGTGTTGGAGAGACTGCCATGTGGCGGGAAGGGGACATGGAAGAGTGGGGAGCAGAGAACGTCTGCGTGGTTCAGGGAGTTCAGGATAATGGTATCGACCCATTAACTGACGAGTTTTCCCGATGCCTCGAATTTATTGGTGAGTAACGGTGCCGAATCCCTGCCAATTATGTGCCCCTTGGCTAATCGATTTGCTTCTCTTTCAATGTAGATCGCGGAAGACGAAACGGCACGGCCACTTTGGTCCACTGCCGAGTTGGTGTCTCCCGAAGTGCCACAATTTGCATTGCCGAGGTTATGCGGGCCATGAATATGTCGTTTCCTCGCGCATACTGTTTTGTCAGGGCTCGCCGACTCAACGTCATCATTCAACCACATTTACGATTCGCTTACGAACTTTTGAGGTGGGAGGAGACGCTCCAGCGGAAAGGCAATGAAGACATGTCAGTGAAGAGAGATCTCGAATGGGGAGAGATCACACGAGCGATTGCACTCATGAACAGCCCTTACTCCAGGTAGATTCTGGATCCAGCAATTATGTCGGGGACATAGATATGCCATTCTGCGAGGGATAAAATCCTTCCCCCAGTTATCTTTGGGACGGACACAAGATCGTCACGGAATAGATTGGTCTGGAGTCTGTCATACTCTCCTTTTTTCTTTTTTCTTCTTCTTTTTTTTTTTGGGAATATTTTATATTAGTGGGGGCTCGCATCTCAACAGCATCAGGAGTGCTGCAAGACTCTTCTCCTCTTCTTCTGCGGGGTATGAAAGAGTACTTCATGGCTCAAGTCTTGTTTGACCGACAGATTGGTTGATCGTTATGGATTGGGGCCGCACCGGCGTTTTGTTTCCGTTTGGACGTGCTGGTCTTTTAGGGTCTCAAATGTTCTCTCAGGGTTTCGAGAAGTGTTTGTATCCGGCGTTTGTTGGCAGAGAAGGCTTTTGACCAAAGGAGGCGTCACATGTTTGGGATGTCGAAGCTGCGCTTAGGATATGATGATGAGATACGACGACAATGAAAGCCAAGGACGCTTCTTCGATGCTCAATTATTCACAGAGAGAGATGTAAATCCGTATAACGGCTATTTAAGATTAAGTTACCAAGTGATTGACCAAGCTCGATAAAAAGAACAAAGTCCCAGGAATCCCCTGCCGACCCGACGGCTTCCCGTATTACCACTACCAGGGGAGCTAGATCCAGTCTGAATAACTAAACCAGACGCCCTCAAGAGTTGTACGAGAGACAAAAAAGGGTATTTAAGATGACTGATTACATTACCCCAACGAAATAGAAATGACATAGCCCCACTGAACGCAAAACGCCTGTGTGATGCACTATCATCCTCCTCAATCAGGGGGATGGTTCGAAGTTGCAATAAGTACTGTCCAACGTCGAGATTGAGAACGCTCAACTCCCGTAGGTCGATATGTCACTCTTGTCATCTCCTTCGAGGACGCTGCAGACCGTGGTTAGTGTACTGCATGGCGAAAGCTCCAGAGACAGTATGACTTACGAAAACTGCTTGACCAAGTAACCCTCCCCGCCATGTTCCATATCGATGTTATAGACATAGAAGCCGCCGTCGCTAGTAACGACCATGACTTGGGGGCTGCTACTGCTCATAGCTACGACACTGCGCAATGGGCCAGCTGGTGATTCTCCCGCGGTCCGCGAAGGGCCTGACGGCGCTGTCGACTTGGGTATCTTGATGTAAGCAAAGTCCCTTAATGGTTCCCACATCTCGGTGACGGATTGGGGTAGATATGAACCCACAACCCCGGCAACCCCGCGACCCATAAGCTGAGATGAGCGACGCAGCATGCTGCTGAAGGAGCCGCTCTGCCTGCGATGGCCTGCACTGTTGTTACCGTCTCCAGTCCCGGTCTTATCAGCCCCGTCACTTTTAGGAGAGTCGGCCGCACTGTTCCCTGGTGACTCAGAGTCTTCGTGGCTTCGAGCTCGTGACCATCTGTCCTGTCGTGGAGAGGTGGGAGACTCAATAGGCGCGCCGGCTGGGGTTGTATTACCTGGAGGAGCTCCAAGACGGAAGATGTGGACCGTGTCGGATGTAGAGGAGATACAGAGAAGGGTAGAGCTGAGGTTGAATGACATGCTGTAGATGGTGGATGGGTAGGTCCCACGCCGGAACTGATAGAGCTTCTGGCCTCTCGGCACAGAGAAAACGCGAATGATGGTTCCTGTCTCGCTGGCTGTGGCGAGTAGAGTGCCCTCATTATTGAGACATATACAACACAAAGGTGACCGATGGGCCTCGATGACATTGACAGCCTTCAGAGTCAAGGTATCGAAAACGAGAACTTCGCCCGACGTCGGGGGAACAAAGGTAGACTGGGGAGGGGCGTGAGCAGGCCGCCTGGAATCTGCATCTTCCCGCGGTTTTGGGAGCGGATATGCGATGAAACAGTTCTCGGATGAGGGCGACAGAGCACAGATGGCTGAGGGGTTGGGGGATGTGGCGATGGTGTGCAGGAGGCTCATGTTGCTAATGTCGTAAAGATAAATTTCCTCCTCAAGAACAACAGCGAGGCGCTTTCGGTTCAATCGCACAGCTAGGACGGCGGACGGGAAGGTTAATTCGCAGATGACGGAGGCTCTCTGATGGGAGATGTCAGTCGTCTGAGGTTGCAGTGCGAATGGAGGCCCATACCTTGGTGTTCTGGATGATTAGGTGGCGGGGGGAGAGGATGAGGGCGACAAGAGAAGTCGAGAAGAGCATCTCGATGATGGCGATGTTGCCGTCATCGCTGCTGAATATTCGCGAGAATGGGTCGGTGTGATAGATTCGAAAGCCCTTGGATGTTCCTGCATGAGGGGAGGAGAAGCGTCATGGTTAGCTAAGACCGCTGTGGGATTCGGGAATGGCATAGACATACCAACGGCTAGGCAGCTGTGATCCTGGTTAAAGGTAATAAAGTTGAGTGTGGGATTGGCCATGATGCCGGAAGATGCGCGTACAAGCCGGGACCAGACGGGATGAATCGAGACGTGAGTGTTGCGCGGGCGAGATGGGTTGCCAAGTTGGTCGGTCGGTCAACGGGAGGCCGGAAATGAGGTGGACGGGGCAAGTTGGAGGTGGGCAGCGTTAATCGATTCGATTCGGTTCGGGCGGGCGTAAGCCGACGATAGAGGGCGCGAGTTAATCTGGGAAGACGACACCGTGGAGGGAACGTCAGGCGGGAGTGGTCATGATCCCGAGGGCTGCGAGGCTGGCGACGCTGGTAGGCGGAGCTAGGCAGCTGTCGCGAGGCTGGGGGCACCAGGAGGGCTACGCTTCGGTTGCTGTGGCCAGCGCAGGCGTCGAGGCGAGCTGCGCGCGTGGCTGCGCGTGGCTCCTGGAAGCAGTTGTGTCTGAGATCGAGAGGAGCAACCGGAAGAGGGACAAAGACACCGGTGGATGGTAGGAACGGCGCGGGCGAGAGTGAATGGGAGACGAACGACGGCTCGGCGAGGATGATGGCGAGAATGAGAATGACGGAGCTCGGCGAAAGCTGGTGGGGGTGCAAGTGGAGGCGGAGGTGGGGAGGGGAAGCACGCATGCAGCCAGCTCCTGCCGGCCTTGGGGTTTTCTGGCAGGCTTTGAAGGTACCTGGCCTTGCGCGCAATTTGGCGTATCCACCAGGTACCCTCAATTTCTTCCGTCGAGCGAGTGGGAGTGGGCTTTATTAGTCTGGAATTGTTGGATGCACATGTAAAAACCACGATTTCGCACACTCTGACTGATCTCTCTCACCAAGACCAAGATCCACCTGGTGACAAAAAGCAGCAAATACTCAGGAACGGCCTGACAAGGGCCATTTGCCCACCCTTCAGCCCGGGAATTCTAGCTGCGAACGTTTTCTCTCTCAAAATGGCGACATCTTCGTCGAAACTCACCCCGCCCCCGCGGCAGTCAAGGTCCCAGGCACTTGATGACCTGATCATGGGCGTAAGTTGGATCTTTACGTTGGCTGGAGATTTTCACTCCTTGACGCTCTTAGTCTTGTTCCAGTGGGTTTGCTGAGAAACTATACAGACAAATAGCAGCAGTATCGTCTCGAAGCGGAGCGTTGAGCGGCTCTACTATCCCCATGAGGCCCATTTCTTTCGCTACTTTGTCAACAAACTTCAGAGGAGGGCACCGCTCATTAACCGCGGATATTGGCTGAGACTGAGAGCCATTGATGTTGTTGTTCATCAGTTTCTCAAGTCATCGCCGTCTGATCGGAAGAAGGTTGTAATAAACCTAGGGTGCGGAAGGTGAGTATCGCGCCACATTTCCGAGACGAGGGCCACTCTGCTGATCACGCCTGGAAAGCGATGTTCTACCATGGCAGTGTCACGCTCGTTATGCAAGTGCATGCGAGAACACTGTATTCCTGGATATCGACTACCCAGATCTCATGCAAAAGAAGCGCGCCATCGTACTAGGAACCCCGCAACTGCGTGAGCTACTAGGCCCGAACCCGGTCATCAGCGAGCACGACACGGACCAGATACTCCTTCGCAGTGAAAAATATTGTCAACTTGGGTGTGATCTACGGAAACTCGATGCTCTGCGCCAATGCCTCGAGTCGTTTCTCCCTCTGTCAGAGTGCTCGGTTCTGTTTGTTGCCGAAGTCTCCATCACTTATATGGACACCATATCGGCTGATGCCCTTATCGAATGGGCGAGCTCAATTGGCCAAGGTTGGTACTATCTTGTATTACAATTCCTAAGTTTCGATCCTTGTACTGATACTTCTCAGCCGAGTTTTGTCTCCTAGAGCAGATTCTCCCTAATGGGCCCGACCACCCCTTTGCAAAAACCATGCTGAGCCATTTCAACAAACTCAACACTCCCCTCAAATCAGTTCACCAATATCCTACCGTGGAAAGTCAAAGGATTCGGTTCGAAGAGAGAGGCTGGCGTAGTGTTGACCTCTGGGACCTCTGGGAAGCCTGGAACAGTGAAGAATTTCTCAGCTCTGCTGAAAAGATGGCACTAGATGATGTCGAGCCATTTGATGAGTGGGAGGAATTTGTCTTGTTTGCAAGACACTATTTTGTCATGCATGCAACAGCGTCCTCGAAAACCAGCAAATCTTCTCAGAATCGAGTGCGCAACGACGTTCGTTATCCGTCCCTTGTAGAAATCAGCCGCCACGACTCAACCGCTCCCCGACGTCGATTCGGAGCCTCCATGGTAGTCACAAACCCAGAGGGACAACACTACTCCATGCACACTTTTGGAATGGGAACGAATGCAAGGGTTGCATCTTGTGATGTTTACACCCTGGAAGGGGCCACTGTGCCGTTGGAGATGTCTCCTACTGGACCATCTGCCAGAATGTGCCATACAATTACTGATCTTGGGTCATATGGCTTTCTTCTTGTTGGGGGACGAGCATCCCCAAGTAGCGTGTTTTCAGATTGCTGGATTCTCAAGAAGGACTCCAAATGTTGGGAGAAGACTGGAGATCTACCAACACCATTGTTTCGACATGCAGCTATCCGACTGAGAGACTCGGCCCTTGCGCTCGTGTTCGGTGGCAAGGTGGGACCGTCGCGAGTGTCACCGGACAATTTCCTCTTTCACCCCACCAAGGGCTGGTTCAAATGTGTCACGTCGGGCTCTGTCCCGAATCCTGTCTTTGGGGCCGTCGCTCTTACCTCATCAGAAGAGTCCCAGAGCAGCTCGAGGGTGTTTCACGGATTGTTGTCCGGTGGCATGACGCAAGATGGTACAATGAACACTCAAGCTTACCGGTGGAAACTTGACATGACCGGCCTTGTGGTAGGTTATTCTAGATCAACTCCCCCAATCTCGTGATTTAGTTATTCGAATAATATTCACTAACAAACTCTCAGCCGGCACTGAATTTCGAAATTATACCGGATCCGAGTAACCAAGCCGGTGCCTTGTCTGTGTTTGGTGCACAGGTGATTGAGTGTGGTTCATTCTCGGCTGTATGCGGCGGTGTTGGACAACACCCGTCTTCCCAAGGTCAAGATGTAGCATTTGTGTCTCTCTCAGGAGGGTTGCAAATTCACTTGTCAGCGCCGTCTGGTAATACCACTGATAAGTGGCCACTCATGGTCGGATCTTCCGTCATGTCCCTGAATAACCATCTCATCATTCTCGGAGGAGGCGCCACATGCTTTTCAATGGGGACGTTCTGGGAAACCGGCATTTATTCAATCGACACCTTAGGTGTTTTCCCATCGCATCTAAACAAATCGACGTACGGTGCCATTGACATCAGCTATGTGGATTCTCCCAAAGTTACGCACTCCAGCGCTGACCTGGCTGAACGAACTCGCACGGCGGAAAAGGTTACTATGACGACAATCCCCAGGGTCCGGTTGAATTCGGACTCTGACTTTAAGGAAGTCTTGCGGAACAGAAAACCAGTCATTATTGAAGGCCTAGACTTGGGTCAGTGCGTGGAAAATTGGACACCGAAATACATGGTTCAGCGTCTGGGCGAGAAAAAGGAGGTGAGTTACTCCTCATGGCGACTTCGTCGCCAGAAAAGCTAATGAGACTAGGTGGTGGTTCATGAGTGCCAATTGGACACGGAGAAGATGGACTTCAATTCCAAAAACTTCCGCTACGTTACGGAATCCTTTAGAGCGTTCATGGACAAGGCTAGCCATGGTCAGAGGCTCTACTTGCGCTCCCTCTCTGAACAGAAACCATCAGAGTCACCGGCCAACATCAACGTCGATTTCCCATCGTTAGCAGAAGAATGCGCCCTTCCAGACGAGCTCCATCACGTCAGGGACAATTTGTTCAGTTCAGTGCTGAGAATATCTGGCAGGGTGAACATGTGGTTGCACTATGATGTGAGTTGGTTTCTGACTGTCCGAGATATGTATGGCAAGCTTATGCCTCGTTCTAGGTCATGGCCAATGTCTACGCACAAATACGAGGCTCAAAGCGGATGGTGCTGTTTCCGCCAACCGATGTCAGTCACCTGGCATTTGCGCCTGGTGCCTCGAGTTCAAGCCTTGACGTATTTTCTGCTCTAGAGAAGCACCAGCTTTCAGCCACTCACCCACATGACGCTGTGCTGGGCCCAGGCGACGTCTTGTTCCTGCCACCAATGTGGTTTCACACAGCAACACCCACGGCGGACATGAGCGTTGCGGTCAACTTCTTTTTCCGTGACCTACATAACGGATATTCATCTGGACGCGATGTTTATGGGAACAGAGACCTTGCGGCTTATGAGAAGGGAAGACAGGATGTGGCCCGAATGGCCAAGGGTTTCGAACAGCTCCCCCATGAGATTCGCCAGTTCTATCTGGCGCGACTCGCGGATGAGCTATTGAATGAGCAGAGATAGTTAGCGGCCGAAGGGTGCCACTGTGGTTATTTTGAGCCCACTGGTTCGCCAAATGAGGCGCTCGAGATAGCGTATTGTGTGGATGCGAAACATAGTGTCGGTTCCATTGTGAGGGTTGTCTTAGTCTCGAGACTTGGGGGAATGGAGATAGCGCTACTGGAGGATACGAACAAACCTGTCATGTGGAAGGGATGGGAATTGCTGGGGGAGGGTTTGGGTGGTTTGGATAACGACGAGAGGAGATGGGTCATGCAACTGGCATACACATGAGGCGAGTAAGCAAAACCAGGACCTGCGTAAAGAACTGTTCCGATGCAAAATATGACGTTCGGTTGACGGCATAGCGTGCAAGATCTACCTAATAAAGCGAAAGGAGCGGCGTTCTAGCTCTATCATCCTGACTGACAGCGACCAGCACAGGGGACAGGCACCCGACGGGTAAAACGTCCGGGCGGAGCCATACTGAACGCCTGGGGCTCGGACGTCGCACGGACTGGACTGGCTCTTAACTTTTCCCACACGCAACTAGCGCATCGGTTGGGAGAATGGGGCCGATTCCTGGGGCTTCAGGGACCGACGGCCAAACCAGTTGTCGTAAGCGTTGACCCAATCAACAAGGTGTGGACGCGTTAGTCTTGCAGCAGGGCGCGGCGCCAACGGGAATGGTAGGACGCACGCTGAACCAACAAAAGAAAGGCGAAACGAGGGTTTGGGAGGGATGGATGGACCCAGTATTCTTGGCTTGGGAAAAGATGGGTGCTATTGTGGTGAGGGAGAGCAAGGAAAGGAACTGGGAAGAAGGAAAGGATATCGTCCGACTTAGGGAGATGAACATTTCCTCATCTCATCCCCATTGCCAAGGACTTGGTTGGAGGCTGGAATTCTTCATGGTAGCACAGGGCAGGGCTTTTGAGAGAACAGGCAGGGGCTTTGTGGAGAAGGACAGGCATTTTTAGCCAGGAACCGGGGGCAGAGTCGCTTACCAGGGCGAGCAAGGATAATGGCTGCGAGGCCTGTAGAGCTGAGGTCTCGACCTCGAATGGACGTCGGCAGTTATGGTGCCTTGACTGACACCTCGCGCGCGGCCTGGATGGCGCTGTGGACATCTCACGGACTGTAGTGTGCCCAGTGGAGCGAGCATTGACGCCTCGTTCGTACAGTAAGAGAGATATTGGTTGGAAGAGGGAGGTACAGTAGGGAGGTAGGGAGGAAGGGATTGCTGCACAATGACACCATCGAGGCTGTGTGTATCCGCCCGTGTTGGGTGAGCTACTGGGGCGTCGCGCTGGGGCGGCTCACTAACCCCCCTTGCGAAAATCCTCGGCTCCCAAATAAGCACGATGACGACCGGGTGAGATCCGAGCGATCGATCGATAGTCGGAGAGATGATGGATGGCACCTCTCGGCGCGAAAAAAAAGTGCTACGCTGCTTTGGGGGCGTCCGCCTTGCCTGTTCCAGCTGCGGGTGCCGGGTGTCGCAGAGCTACCTACCTGAGAGACACCACCACGGCAGACGAATTCGGGGAGAGCACTTGGCTGAGACGTCTTGTCTTCCGACCCTCCCACACAATCCCACAATCCCACACAATGCAGGACGCGAGGACGCTGCTGCAGTCGCGGTCCCAGGCGCAGCATCGCGTTGGCCGTCCCACGGAGCCATCCTCCTAGGACCTCTCCCGCACTTTATGCCACCAGCAGGGGGGAATAAGGACGGTGACGGTGATCGACGTGTGATCACCGCTCCCGACGACTCGACGACTCGACGACTCGACAGCTCGACGACTCGACAGCTCGACAGCTCGACAGCTCGACAACAACGTGACAATGATGCTGGGACCCGGCTGCCAATCTGTGAAGGCGTTGGTTCATTTGCAATCTCCCGACGAAGTGGTAATTGCCGCCATTGCGGGTTGTGCACTATCTCGTCAGCCCGCCACCACCACGACTGATGCTCCACTATGCCACCTTTGATCCATCCAGGAACGGGACGGGACACAAAAGCGCCATTGATTTGCACAATTGTTAGTTGGCCGTGGCCGGTCCGTGTGCAGACATCAAGTCACCGCGCGTCCATGTATGGCCGACCCCTTCCCTGGCGTCTTAAAACCTCCCGGGGCATGATCCTCCAAGCGAGAGACACCGCTAGAAACGTAGGGCGAGGCACATTCTGGATGGATGGACAAGTGGCAAGCTAACAATGGCGCTTTGGGCGCGTTGGGTGTGCGCGGCGAGTGCTTTCTTTTCCCCTCTCACAATCCCATTGTCAGCGTCGTATCAGGGCCCCGAGTGCTTTTTTGCTTTCCCCATTTCCTCCCTCTGCATGCCGAGTTTTCTTTGTTTTTCTTTTTTTCTTTTTCTTTTTGCCCGGCGCCACATCCCCGATTTCGCATACCTCCCTGCCTCGCCTCTCGTCACAGCGAGCACAACTCGCGAGCCTAAGGTGAGACATACAGCCGTTGCTGCCCGCCTGATGCCTCCCTCCCTGTAGCGTCCTCGATTAGGATGTTTGGCCTCGAGTCTTTTGCCTTGCTCGACTCCCACACGTTGCGTCTGTGAATGCCCCTGCTCCATCCAGTTCCCCATCTGTTCCAGCGTCAACAACACCTTTGTCGTGGGCCTTTTCCGTCTTTGTTTTCGCCTCCTCTGAGGCCCACCACATGCAAGTCAAACTTTGTGGCAGGTTTAATTTAGGTCCACTGCAGCCTGAAATGACCAAGTCTTGCCGTGCTCTCGGTGTATACACCACAATGGAATTAGCAATGCAGAGCACAGCAGCATTGCTTAATTAGCGCGTCACCTTACCCCCGCCAGGGCTTACTCCAAGCCACCGGTTGGCTTGTATCTACTGTCACAACGCCTCAATCGCCTCCATTGGCTACTCGTGGCCCAAGGACATCCTATCTACGAATACACTCCAAGTCCTGACGCGTCCCAACAAGTGCCAAGGGAGAACTAGCCCGCCCCATGTCACACGTCTATCTAGAGCTCGACGTGCAGGGGTAACGGATCAGCCAGGCGAGCTGCGCCAGATGTGGGAGATACTCCCGCAGAAGCAAGGCGCTCGTGGTGGGACAGGACGTTGCTGCATGTAATATTAGTAGTTAAAGAACCTGCTCCGTCTCCATCTTCGTGTCCCATCCCGTTCAATCAAGTAAGAACTCCTCCTTCGTCTCGGCACGGTCACAGTGAAGCATTGGGAGCTGTTGGCCGACGACAGGCTGCTCTCCATCATGTCATCCGAAGATCTTTTCCGTCAGTACCGCGGACAAATAGTCCCCCAGGACTACAATGCCGGCTTCGTAGCTCTCAGCTACCTCGTCAGCCTGGTTGGCGCTGCCTCGACTCTCGAGTTGATTAACAGGCGGACGGGCTCTAGGGGTCTCTTCAACCAGTATGGCAATCCTTACCTCAACACCGCCTATCCCTCTGCCAGACTTGCTGACCCAAACCAGCTTGTTGCTCGTGAGCTCAGCCATCACCATGGGCGGAATATCCATATGGTGCATGGTGCGTAATCCGACTCGTGTCTCCCCTCATCCCCTCCAAATGCTCACCCTCCACAGCACTTCATCGGTAACCGGGCCATCGACCTCGCCGACGGACAGGCACAGCTACAAGCTGCATATTCAAGTGGTTTCACTGCCGTATCCTTCTTTGTCCCTATCATCGTCCTCCTCGCCGCTTTCCTCGCCATCGGAACCAATAATTGCGTTTCCTGGTGGAGGGTCACGGTCGGTGGTATCCTCTGCGGCACTGCCGTCTGTGGCATGCACTATCTAGGCAATGCCTCTATTGCCAACTACACCTGTGTATATCGACCCGCGTACGTCATTGGATCTGCGATCATCGCCGTTGTCGCCAGTATTGTCGCCCTGGCCATGTTTTTCGTCTTCAGAGCGACTTGGGCAGCATCTTGGTGGAAGCGGGCTTTTTCAGCTGTGATCCTGGCCGGTGCAGTCTCTGGAATGCATTGGTGTGCCGCCGTCGGGACACAATATAGACTGGTCAAAGTCAAGCCAGAGGGTAATGAGCCTTCACGTAGTGCCACTGTTGTGGTCGTTATTTGCCTGGTCTGTAACCCCGTTGTCTCCGCCTGATGTCAAACTTCCTAACTTTGACATAGTCACTCGGCGCCTGTTTCATCATCGCTGGGTCAGCTATCCTCCGGGCAAGAAACATGAGAAAAACCGCGCTCCGTGCCCAGCAAATCATATTGGGTGCTGCCGTCTTCGACAAGAGTGGGAGAATCCTAGTTAACACAGACGGAATCATCCCAAGCACCGTGGTTACAGACTCGTTTTTGGAAAAGGTAAGAACTTAACTTGGCTCTCCTTGATGCAAAATGCTGATCATAATAGCATGCGAAGGAGGGTTTCAACATCGGCCATCCTCTCTTTCATTGGATGTTCCACGCCTCTAGGAACTGGAGTGCGATTTCCAATCTGATCGGTGGAATGAGACAGCACCTTGCGCAGTTGCCGCATTCTGGCCGTGAAAGGGATAGAGGTGACATCCAACTCATCAACGATCATGGCGAGATGATCGATGATTATGACATCATATTCCGAGAGCTCTTCTGCATGGCGGCCTCTTCGCTAGCCGACCGGCTGAGAGAGCATATTACAACTATGGGTGTGCTCTGGGACGAGATTTTACCAACAGGTGCTACCGGAAAGCGACCGCGCGGGCCCTTGCAGAAGAATGCATCGAGAACTTCTAATTCGGACGTTGGAGATACTCAATCAGAGAATCAGTACGGAGCCGACATGGAGAAGGGTCCAAGTGTTTGGGAGCCGGACTACGGGCGTGGTTCCTTGATGTTCTTGGTTCGCCGTATTGAGACAGATCGCGACGCGGAACGACTGGTATCTGCCGGGTATCGATTTGCGGAACCTCATCAGGTCAGTGATATCATCCGGTCGAGCATGCAAATCAAGTCCCAGGGCTTCGATCAAAAGCTTCGGGATATGGCCACATACACGACCCGACAGCACAAAGCTCCTCCAGGCGTGCATGTGGGATTCTTCGCTGTTCGAGCTCGACCTAATTCGCTCGGATTTGAAATCCTAGTGCGAAGGGGTGCGCGGAATCTGCTGCCGTCCATGGCACTTCCTATGCAGAAGCTCGAGGAATGGCAAGTGCAATTCCTGAGGCAGTTCGAGAATCTGCCAGTACCCAAAATCGTTCGGCTACTGAGCGAGAGAGACTCCTCGTCGTGGGATCGCGATGAGGGCGAATTCGCTGGACAGTTATCAGAGACTATCGGGGCGCTTCAAGAGTGGAGTCAGGAACCGCTGTTTGATGACGCGACTCTCACTTCGACGGTTGTTCAAATGCCATGCGGTGGTGACGACAGCCCGGCTCAGTCGACTATGATTGTGATGCGCCTAGTGATTCCAATTCACTCGGTGTTATCAAGCCCCACATGCGAATTCGTCCCTCTGATCTTTTTTAAGATGCACCAGGTCCCGACGAAGTTCCATCAAGAGTTTACACGAGGCGTTCATCAAGAGTTTGGACCTATTGTCAAGAGAATAGAAGATCGGCTGGGAGAGTCTGGGAACAATACCTCGAGTTTGCCTTCGAAATTCTGGCCATTTAGACATTCAGATGCTTCGCCCAATGGAAGCTTGGAGAAGTCGAAGATAGCTGAGAGACGGCGAGGTTCTTCACCCGACTCAGTCCGGACCGGCTCGACGATCAACCTTTGCCCTTCGAACAACATCGACCGTACCCAGTCAATAGATTCTGGGGACAATTCGACAATGTACCCCGGCCAGGTGGATTCGCCACCAGTGCCACCGTCTTACGGGGGCATCATGGTGTTTCAAGAGATCAAGATCGACATTGAAGAGACTGTGAAGGGGAGCGCAGGGACGAATCTGGTGAGTACCAGAAGTCAGGACACGATTTCCGTGGATCACCCAAATAGCAAGATGTCGAGAACGGCGGATATCGAGATGCGGCCAATGGGACATGTGGGAACCAATGTTGAGGCCGGGGGTGGAAGGTCCGTCGTCCCTGGCCTGCATGGCGGCGATGTGAATCAAGTGGCAACATTTGTAGATGTGTTGTTTGCCGAGTGTGTTGAAGGCCGTTGAAGCGAGGATCGGTTGAGCAGGGTCAAACATGACTGGTCTTTTAGTGGACACCTCATCCCTCTTGCTCGTGCTCCTTGAAATACCCCGCGGGCGCAAGATTTGAGAGCGGCTTTGTTGGTACATATTCGATTCAAAAGAAAGGACATGACGATAGAGGGAAGAGGAGGTTAGACCGGCATCCCGCGGGTTTGTTATTATGCGGGCAACTATTAACAGGGAGGGACGCGGCGCTGGTGCTTTGCGAGATTCATTGGCTGCTTGCCTTGGCTAGAAAGAGATATCCAGCGTGGCCGTGGTGATATTATTAGGATAATGGCTAATTAATCCTCTTTGCGACAACGAAATGGTGCAAGTGAAAGCCTATTGATTGAGTGCGACTGGATGTGGATGTAAGTCCCGTTAACGGAAACTACAGTAGGGGAGGGAGAGGGAGAAGGAGAGGGAGAAGAAGAGGGAGGTGGAACGAGTGGTGCCGCCTAGGTAGTTTGGGGGAGGGGACGAGGTTTGGGGGTTCGGGTTAGTAGTCACTTGCAGAGGAATTATCTTCATAATCGGCAAGCTAAGGAGGTAGGTAACAAGGTCAGGTTCTGTTTATCTCTGGTTGGTGGGAAAATGCAAAGAGGACCCCGAGCAGAAGGACCCCGAGCAAGAGGCAGGAGGCATGTAGTTAATTACCTGCACCTGCCCCCAAAACCACGATAAATGGGAGAGAGAAGGAAAGAGGGTGAGAAGTGCGGCTGTTCTCGGCCAGCTGCTCCTGCCTCGGTGCCACATCTCCTCCGTACGGATCCACAACACGGCGTACCTAGGTACTAGGTAAACGGAGGAATTACAGCACAAGAGTACCTACCTACCTTGGTACCTACCTACCTACCTAGGTAGGTACCTACCCGGTCCCAAGCAAATAGGACGGAGAATAGGGAGCAAGGGCAACCGCGAAATGCAGGGCACTGGCCGGGAGAACATCCGGAAAAAGACCCCCAAAATCCCCAAAAAGATTGGCTGCATCGCATGGCACGCATCGCATGGTACCCCCAACTTCCCCAACAGAGGGAACCATGTGCCGCTTTGCTACGGCTCCACCGGGATACCATGTCAGATCGCATCTCGCCCAGTTCCACTGAGTCCGGGCCACTCTGTACGGCAATTAATTGACCCATCCATGGGCCGGCATTGGACCTCGTGATGCCCTGCGGCCGGAACCCAACCCATTGTCCACGATCCCCAATCCCACCCGCGGGGATTACAATTGGAACAATGGGGGAAATGGGCCAATAAAAAGCCGAAATTGAGCGGCAAAAAGGAGGCCGAGCGGCTTCGGAGCATACCCAGCTTCCGCTAGAGCACACTCATTATTCCCCCACAGCCCACAGTCCACCATCCACCATCCACCATCCACCATCTACCACCCACTATTACCCACACCCGGGCGGCGCCCACCACTGGCAATGGGCTTTTATCCCACCCTGTCGTCATTGCCCATTGCGCGGTTGGCGTTGCATGTGTCAGAGTCTTGGAGTCGATAGGCAGATCCATCAAGCCCAGTAGACCAGTACTTCCACCACGCCGCCCATCAACCGCCCAAGCACATCGAGGAGTCGACAACGCGCCGCGACATTTTTCTTTCCTCTCTTTTGCTCCGCTTCTCCTCCTTCATTTCTTCCTTCTCCTCCTCCTTCTCCTCTGTCGTCCTACTTTCTCCCTCGAGCTTCGTCCTTCTCTTAGTCCTCGACATCCCTTTCAGCACCTATACATTACCTCCAGCCCAGGAGGGTGTCAGTCTGTTGGACGTGTCTGTGGAACTACCTCCTCCGCAGCAGTCTAACGTATCGCACTCACAGAGCTCTATTCGTCGACAGGCCCATTCGCCGCATTCACGGGCTCGTCTGGGCGCCCAATTGAGTGGCCGGTAGAAACCTCCAGCGCCGGCTCCAGCGCCCACACTCGAGTTCGCCGCCATGTCGCCAATCGCAGGTGCGCGATCCGGCGTCATCCGTCGCCTTCTCCTCCCGGGTGCCGTCGCCACCACCGGCGCCGTCCTCCTTTACAGCTACCGCCCTCGAGATATCCCCGGCTCCTCCTCCCCGGCGGTCCCACCACCCACCTTCGGCGCAGATGGCAGCTTCAAACTCCCCCGTTTCCCCCGCGTCAAGCCCCGCGACGAGCAATTGGCCGACCTGCGAAGGAGCTCCCAACCCGAGGCCCCCGAGTATGACATGCTCATCATCGGAGGCGGTGCTACCGGTGCCGGCGTGGCATTGGACGCTGCCACTCGTGGCCTCAAGGTCGCTGTCATCGAGCGCGATGATTTCAGCAGCGGCACTAGCAGCAAGAGCACCAAGCTCGTTCACGGCGGCGTGCGATACCTGGAAAAGGCCGTCTGGAACCTTGATTACAGCCAATACGAGCTGGTCAAGGAAGCCCTCAAGGAGCGCAAGTACTTTTTGCAGACAGCCCCTCATCTGAGCTCATGGCTACCCATCATGCTCCCCCTCGACAAGTGGTGGAAAGCTCCTTACTACTGGGCCGGCACCAAGTTCTACGACATCCTCGCCGGTAGTGAGGGTATCGAAAGCTCGTACTTTCTAACCCGCAGCAAGGCTCTTGAGGCCTTCCCCATGCTAAAGCAGACTGACCTGGTTGGCGCTCTCGTGTATTACGATGGTGCCCACAACGACTCGCGAATGAACGTTTCCATCGCTATGACTGCTGCTCTCTACGGTGCTACTGTTGCAAACCACACCGAGGTCACGGGTCTCATCAAGGACGACCAGGGTCGGCTGTGTGGTGCCAAGGTCAAGGATTTGGTTGCAGTCAAGGATGGACGTCCCGCGGAGGAGATTACTGTGAGGGCCAAGAGCATCATCAACTGCACTGGGCCCTTCACAGATTCTATCCGCAAGATGGACGACCAAGATTGTACAGACATCGTTGCCCCTTCTTCCGGCGTTCATGTTATCCTCCCTGGTTACTTCAGCCCAGGCAAGATGGGCTTGATCGATCCCTCCACATCCGATGGCCGTGTCATCTTCTTCCTGCCCTGGCAAGGAAACACCATTGCAGGCACTACCGACTCCCCGTCGACTATTTCGCCTAATCCTCTGCCCGACGAGAAGTCAATCGAGTGGATTCTGAGTGAGGTTGGCCACTATCTCTCCCCTGAGATCAACGTGCGCCGGGGCGATGTCCTGGCTGCCTGGTCCGGCATCCGCCCTCTTGTCAAGGACCCGAAGGCCAAGAACACCGAGTCCTTGGTTCGCAACCACTTGATTGATATCTCAGCCTCAGGTTTACTCACTTGTGCTGGTGGCAAATGGACCACGTACCGCCAGATGGCTGAGGAGTGCGTCGACGCGGCGGTTGGGGAGTTTGGCCTGAAGCCTATGCCCGTCAATGACGCTCCCCGCGTCAGCGGCACTGAGATGATTGACGATGGTGCTATCCTTGATGGTACATGCCAGACGCACAAGGTCCGCCTTGTCGGTGCGCACGGCTTCAGCAACACCCTCTTCATCCCTCTGATCCAACACTTTGGAGTCGAGACCGAGGTCGCCAAGCATCTGACTGAATCATACGGCGATCGCGCCTGGACTGTCGCTGCGCTCTGTAAGCTAACTGACAAGCGATTCCCTGCTCGTGGCGAACGCATCTCTCATTTGTACCCTTTCGTCGACGGCGAGATTCGATACGCCGTCCGACACGAGTACGCCCAGACTGCCGTCGACGTTCTGGCCCGTCGCACCCGGTTGGCCTTCCTCAACGCCCAGGCTGCGCTTGAAGCTCTTCCCAAGGTCATCGACATCATGGCCGAGGAGCTGAAGTGGGACAGTCGCCGGCAAGATCGCGAATGGAAAGATTGTACGTGTTTGTTATACATCTCTGCCTAAAGTGGCTCCCCCTTTGCTAACACCTGATCTCTCGTTTAGCTGTTGCCTTCCTGGAGTCGATGGGCCTGCCTCAACCCATGCTCTCAGCAACGCGTAAGCAGGTCGAGCAGGGCAAGATTGACTTTGCTAGCTCTCTCGAGTGGAAGATGTACTCTCGGCATGACAAGCCCGTGGAGGAGGAGTAGGAGAAGAAGCGCGGGTGCCTAATGAGGCGGAACAAAACCACAGCAGGGGGACTGGGAGACCCAAGACATGAAGGAGAAAATGGCGCATGCCACACATAGCACATACTGGCAAATACACATACACAAAGCACGGATGGAGGCGGCATGGAAGCCACCTTGATGGACTTGGTCCTATCCGGCACAGACAATGGTGGAAGAAACGAACGGGCGTCGTCTTTCGGGGTTTCAATCAATCAAAAGATGGGCCTTCACCAATAATGAAGACAATTGACACACTGCTGTGTACTTTTTGTTGATAGTCAAACATCTATATTCAACACTAATAACCCTCTCCTGTGCCATCGTATTGGGTCCGTTGTATTTTTATTTCACCTTTGACCTACACTACCCATTTACCATTCCGAATCATTTTGCTTGAGTCACACAAATGTACATATGTACCACTACGCTCGTCGAGCACCGTAATCATGTGGAGTAGGTTATGAGATCTAATTGTGCGTGGGAACCACGTATTTTGACATTTAGACATTATGCCTAGAGCCCGTCCTCTTCTTGAGGAGGGGGCCTCGAGCTATTTCGACTCTAGACAGTCATCCTTGACATTTTCCCTTTCATTCCAAAAGTCCGTTCATGTCGTAAGACCGAGCCCGTAGGCAGCCTTTGCCTCGCTCGGTCAC
This sequence comes from Ilyonectria robusta, assembly GCF_021365365.1. Classification (NCBI taxonomy): domain Eukaryota; kingdom Fungi; phylum Ascomycota; class Sordariomycetes; order Hypocreales; family Nectriaceae; genus Ilyonectria; species Ilyonectria robusta. Next base: position 3,131,248 of record NW_025764437.1, on the reverse strand, counting down.
CCACCCAATGGGGAAAATGCAGCCCCTTGTCGAAAGCCCCAGATGCGCGGCCTGGTGCGTACACACAGGACCAAAGAGTCTCGCTGTAGAAGAAAACAACCAGAACACCCAAAATAAACCACACGTTCCACCAGATGGAACTAGAATATTACACAAACGCCTCGCCAGCGACAGACCACCATGCCGTTTATGCCCTGTATGTAACCCGTATATGCAACATGCGATAGCCATAGTAAAAAATGATTCGCAAAAAAACGCCCCCTTTCACCCTTTATCAAGAGGGTCTCTCTCATAGATATGTAATAGAATGGAAAGCTTCCATGCTCTCCTTCAAGTACCTGAAGCGGCACTGTGTTTGGAACCACCTCAAGACGAGTCGGACATTCCTAGGAAGATGATGATACGGCCTTGAAAACGCGTTGTAGCAGGTTCGTTTTGCTTCCATTGGCCCGCCGATAAGTCAAAGCGATGGTTTCACACTCATCGTCTTCTTCTTGGTTCGCTCTTCGATCGAGCTCAGCCTCCCATCCATATGTGTCATCCGGGGACGCATCTTGGGAAGCAGGACAGGAGCATTGTGAATCAATAGTGGTTGCGGAAGTGATCATGCTCTCGCAACTGGCTGATGGATTCGGCAAGTAGTGGGAGAAATCGCTAAAGTTGTGCGATCCGACCCACAGGCGACTTTGTTCCTCGAAGTCAACTTCCATCTCTTGGGCAGGTTGCGACGCCATGACTGGAAGACAGTGACACGAGGTCACAATTGGTGACAAATCCTTCAGTGAATTCGCCGAGGAGGTGCTGGTATAATGATAGTGACTTGCGACAGGCTCGACGGCCTTGTCAACGAGCATCCTCGTTCTAACCCTGATACTCTTCTTCACCAAAGACATGGACTGTCTGTTCCGTTTGGCAGTATATTTTGCGGTCGTGCCGTCCCTATGTTCACCATCTTGTCCGAGGTCAGAGTGACGGGTCAACCCGTCCCCTTCACTCTGGTGACCAGGCGACTGACGACCAGCATTTAAGCCCTCGGAATCAGAGATATCCGGATAGGCATCGCTGGTCGAGTTGGCTTGGTTGTTCGATGAAATAGATAGCGGCGCGGCCTGCAACCTTCATAAGTGGTCATGAAGATTTACATCGGCGTCAATTGGTGATGACGAAGATGTAGGGGTTTGGCGGCGATGGGTGTTCTTGCGAGAAAAGCCCAACTTGGCTCCCATCTTTTTCCAGCCCTTATTATGTGCGGCGACAGCACGTTGAAGGCTTCCAGGTGATGGATTGTTGAAGGTCCATTCGGAAGTGGGAGGTGTGGTGGGTGGGGTCATGGGTTCCATTGCCGGGGGAGAGTTACAATCACTGTCATCAGTGAGACTGTCCGACTCGAGACCTTGCATGGAAGTCGTGGACCGAATTGGGCCGGACATTCTGTTGTGTGATGCAAACCTAGGTGAGCGTGCGGATTCGTCGGAGGGTCCGTCAAGTTGCATAGGAGCGACTGATTCGAGGAAAGGGACGAGGAGTGAGTCGTTCATTAGTTCGTAGATGATCCGGCCGGCCTCGTCCAGTTGAGAGGGGTGGGGAGGAGAGGGACCACAAGGGAGACTGAGCAAGTGATCTCGCACGTGGGCGGGGATGTTGACTTCTCTGGGAGCACAAGGGATGATGTAAACCTGCATGAGCTTCTCCCAGAGGGAGCAAACGCGGTCGTCGCTGTCCACACAGCGGGAAGTGGGTTGTATCATGAGTTCATTGTAAAAGGCGGAGTAGCGCTGGGCATCGAGGGTGAACTCCAGCGTCTCCATGCAGTGGTTTTGGGAGAGATAGGCCATGAAGGCGCTGAGGGTCCATGGTGGTGAGGAGACATCGAGGAGAATCTCGGTCAGGGTGGGGGGCCGTGAGCCCATGGCGCCGGTCGGGGTCGAGGTTCCAGAAATGAATGCTTCGCTTAGTGGCCTCGAGGGAGGAGTATCGACATCGAAGAATCCCTCGAAGGCCGAAGATGGCTGGGGAGATGGCGGATGGGCGATGTGGCTCACACACTCGGGGGATTGCCTCCACATCCGCGACTTTCCCATATCTCTCGAGTTGGGGCGCTTCGACACGTCCCACGCCTCGGAAGAGGATGTGCGCGAGACGGGCACAGGTGACTGACGCGGAGGAGCAGGAATTCGAATTGACAAGACCAGGTGGGATGCACCAGGTCAAGTACTGGGGAGGCGGCCTCAAGGAGAAGGAGTAATGTTCCGTGGCGTCTCGTGGGCGTTCGAAGCGGGCAGGTTGGCACAGAAGCTCATATGTCGGGCATGCAGCGGCGCCGAGCCTAAATTAGCACTGCCGAAGAGAGGTTGGGCAGGCCGTCAAGAGGGTTCGCCGATATGGTGAACTGACTTGGAGCGATTGAGGGCGGAAACGAGCAAAGGACGTGGTCGTGTTCGTTGTAGGGGACAAGACTGTGGAGGAAGGTGGCTTGCAAGACGACACACTAACTGCAGCGAGTCGAGTGTGGAGGGAGACGACGAAGACGAGGGCAAGAGAGGCCTAGCGACGGAGCCAACGACGAATGGCGGGGGATGGACAACTCCAAAGAGCCGAAATGATCCGTTTCGGAGGCGGCCGTGGACAGTCGAGGAAGTCGTGGTTTAGGGTCGCCGATGTGAGGTTGGCGTGGTTGGCGTGGTTGGTGGCAGTCAGTCCAAAATGTGGCGTTGGCGTCGCCGGGTCGAGGCCGTCGAGAGGTTGCTGCAACGAGCCAAGGGACTGGAATGTGAAGGTTGAAGCACACGCGAATGGATTCGATGGGACGTCAAAAAAGTCGTGGAGGGATCGCGGGCGGATCGTGGGCGGATCGCGGGCGGATCGTGCCAGATTCTTGGCGGTTGAAGCAGGAGGTTGAAGCAGAATGAGGAGTCGGAGGGGCAGACTTCGGTGGCTTGCAGGTGGCCGAGAGTCTATCGGGAGGGCAGCTGCGAGTCTGTTCTGCGACGGGCGCCGACTTGGGACTGGAGTGAAGTGGTGAGGAATGGGGATGAGGGCCTCAAAGTATAACGGAGGTCCAGGCCCAGATTAAGCGAAGAATGCGGAGGGCAAGGTTCAACCCAAAGGCGGCAGAATGGGGCGCGGGTTGGTTGCTTTTGGCGGAATGACGTTGCAGTGATGGATTGAGCGATTGGAGAGAGCGGGAGAGGTGAATGCGGGCGGCGTCTTTGTCTCTCGGAGTGTGTGAGTGTGAGAGTGTGAAAGTGTGAGTGTCGTCACTGGGGGGATTGGCGAAGAGCGGCCGAGAAGAAGCAACCAGACGGGACGGGATACGGAGAAGAGGGGATTGGCGATGCAGATGGGGGATTTGTTGTTTTAAGAGACATCCAGTAGCCGCATGGGACGTCCCTGGAGTTTGGGTCAGTGGACAAAGGCCAGCGGGACGGCCAAGGGAACGAGAGAGAGGCGTGGGTGTAGTGACTGTGACGACGGCCGAAGTTCTTCTGGCGCCGGCTGTTCGATGGGGGATGGGCAGCGGAGTGCGGAGTGCGCGAGGGCAGCGACGACCGCTGGGGTCCGTGACGGAAGGCGCTGGCACCGGTGCTGGGTCACTGGGTCTAGTGCTGGGCTGACCAGACCAGACAGACCAGACAGGCCAGACAGGCCAGGGCATTGTTAGTCCAGGACGATTTAATCCAGACAGAGCGGAGGCGGCGGCGACGGCGGCGGCGACGACGAGAGGCCAAACGAACCACGATTGGGTTGGAGGGATGGATCTTCACACTACCAGGTGCCTACGTACGTAAGGTACGTACCCCGGCCCTGTCAAGCGCCTTAATACGACAGGGGAAGGAACACAGGAGCAAGCAACAGGGAAGCAGAGGGATGGGGCAAGGGGAGGCTGCTTCAGGCGAGGTACCGGTACTCCAGCAAGGCCACTACCACTAGACACCAGATGGGGATACGCCAGAATCAGCGATGCAATGCTGTGAGGATACGTGCTAGATGGACAAATGATTACCGACTGGCAAGCTGATAACTGCTTGCTACGCTGGCCTTCATCCTAGAACACTCCTTGAGTGAGGGAGCAAGTCCACATCCAGCTACTCCGCACCATCCGTACCGCAGAAGAGTAGATGATCGCCCTGGGTGAAGCTTGGCGATGATGAATGTGGCACGCTGAGCCACCTGCATCATCAACTGCATCGTGCATTTGAAATCAGTCCGTTTCTTCCTCTCCCTCACTCTCTCACTCACCTCAGTCACGCAAGGAGCCGGCCAGAGCCGAAAGAAAGCCAGCTGGTCAGGCGTGGCGAAAAAAAAAAACCAGGCAAGACAATGCCAGCCCATAGGTAGTGACGCAGGGTGCGAATCCACGGGTACCGTACTCTGCAATCTGTACTAGTACTTACAGCTGCCAAGTGCCTGCTCCCGTTCTCCACATCTGCCCTGGGTCTGACGAATACCGGCCACGGCTGGAGCACCACAGGGCCTCCTGGTGGATTGAGGTTTACTAGAAGGGCGCTAGAAGACGCACCAGTGGCCAATGGCGGGGGCTGGTTGGGGCTTGGCTGGGGGTCGCCGGCGGCTCACTGGGGCTGGTGGGGACTTGATGGGGCTGACTGGGACCTGGCTGTCCTGGTACAGTGGTACGTACCCACGAAGTGGAGTGGAGGCGACAGGCGAAGGGCGCGTGCCCCGCTCACACCCTTCGCACACACACTCCCATCCCACACAACTCGCACGCAACCAGTTTCTCGCAAGTCACCCATTCTCTCACACGCTGGTTCATCAACATGCTCTCCGTCTCTGCACTGCATGGCTTGCCCCAAACAACCAGTCCTGGCGGCACCGGGTACGCTACGGTTACACAGTGACACCAACCACACGAAATACCATACACACGATGTATGCACCATGCACCATGCGCCACCCTGTCTCGCCGCCCTTTCCAGGACCCTCCAAGACCAGGCTACTGGTGAGACATCTCAACAGAGCATCGTCAATGGTGGTTGGTAGTGGTGGTTAAAGCAGCGACATGGCCCAGCGCTCAGGAGCCAACGGTTCTATCCCATGAGTTCCTCAATGTCGTCAACAGCCGTAACTGTTCACACCTCCCCCCCCCCCCCCCCCCCTTCTCCAGAGAGAGGTGCTCACCGTGCTTGCCCTACTCCGGGACTAATTTCCACCTAGCTGCCATCTACAGCCGTTGTTAAAAAGCTATCGTAGCCCTTCGCACACACAATCTCACAACCCGTCATATACAAAATCATTCGCAGTGAAGCAGCCCTGATTTGGTCACACCATCCCGCCCCATCCTCCGTTTGTCTCCATCGGTCCACCTCCGTCTCCATCCGGCTCCATCTATCAACGGCCGTGGCCGTGTCAACATTAGTCAGTCAATCAATGGTAATACAACCGGCTCGAGACATGGCATTATGGCCGGACTATCAGTCAATGTCTCCCTTGCCTTGCCATCCTGGGGTCCTCCCCGTCTCCGCAAAACCGACGCCGCCGTTCCCCGCAATCGAGACAAGAGATGAGGAGACAGAAAGCTGAGACACAACCCAACGCGAAACAACCTGACCATCAGACGCCGACAGAGTAAACTCGTCCGTGAGTGCGAGAGTGCAACTGCACTTCACGTCGCCATCATCAATCATCAACCCAATCGCCTAAGCGTCAAGGCCCATCCACCCCCAAGCTTGTACCTATGGTGATGATGCCGACGGGGCTAGTGAAATTTCCCTTCTCTTCTACATTCAACCATGTCATCATCATGGCCACTGGGTGTCCCATGTCCCGTCCTGGCGTGGCGCTGGTTCGTTGCTGCGTCTTCCCCATCATGATGAATGCACACTGGCACACCTCCCCAAACAATTCGCAGTACGAACCTCCGGGTGGAGACACCTTCAAGGCCGCTGCGACGCGCTACTGGCCGCCAAACCATCTTGGCTTCGCCGCTACAGGACGGTAGCCCGGCCGATCGATGAGCGCTAGACACTTCCTGTTGCTCACCCTGGCCTTTTGTCGCGTCACTGGACAGGCCCTTTGAGTGGAGAGCAGCGTGATGGTGAGGGGATGGCGCCCTCGAAACACCCTAGTACCGCTCTTCAGAGGCCTTCTCCAGCGCCTTTCTCCAACAACGGGCGTTCATCATGCAACCCCAGCCATTTAGACGCACTCCGGCCCGCCAATTATCTCCGATCCTGGGTGGGTGGCATCGTCGTCATCCCATCCAGGTGTGCGCCTGTCCACGATCATTTGTACGGCAGTTGTGTGTTGCCTGACGTATTAGCAACAGTGCACTCGACATTGCGACAGTGGTGTATGTCATAATCGGAGCGTCTTCCACGTCCTAAAAACCCTATGGAGCAATGGTGAAGGGTTTCCGGCATCGCCGATCCCTCCCTCATACGCGATCCAGGTATGCTCTCCATCGCCCTTGTGGTGAGAGTCGACTGATGGACGGGAAGGCGCAAGCAAAGCCAAGCCATGAATAGCCGTACATCGGCGAAAGATGGGGCTCCTTCAATGCCCCCATCGAACAATTATTACCAACCGGAATCACCTTGGCCGTCAACCATGTGGTGCGCAATTTTCCCAGTTGGCTTAGGTGTGTCATAGCGGCGCCAACGGGACCACATCGATGCCCTCACCACCACGCACCAAACCCCGAGTGGAGCAAGAAAGCCCACAGTCGCCATCACGATCCCCTTGGCCGGTGCTTCATTCGACGTGACCCCATGCCCCTGGGATCCATTAGTGCATCGCAGCACCACTCCATTATTGGGCCCGTCTCCTACCTCACTAGGCTCAGTCCGGAAGCGCGGAAGAGAACAATCTAGGGCGTGACTGAGATGGACTGACCCAATCCAAGACTTTATTTCCGCCCTGGTCGGCACTTGTCGGTGAGTGCGCCCGATCTCACCACTCGGGACCAGCCTAGTCATCGCGCATTCAAGGAACCGGCCGCATGTAGGTTAATTCCACCCGGAGCGCCAGCATAGAGCAACATGCCGTGATAGGAGAATGGTTTTCGGAACTGACGTAACACAATTGCCGGGTGTTTTCGTAGGGCGGGCGGTTCCTTACTGACATTACTGACATTACTGACTCATTACCTAACAGCGAGGACTCCATCCATGACTGGGCGTCTGATGATGGCACATGCGACAAGCGCCATGAATTCATGGAGCCTGTTCTAGATCAGAAATGTCACCGCAGTGCAACAACGGGGCCTGGTCGTTCGATCACGTTTATTCGCCAACATAGCGCACGGCAGATCACCCCCAGCATGCCGACAATAGCGATAACGCCCCTCCTGCTAGTAGTCGACATCATCTAGCCAAAATGTCTGATCGTCAGACTCCACTGCTACCACCCGCGCTGTCGATCTTTCAATATATACCGTATCGACTCGATAAATTGGCCCTGTTTTTATGTACTAAAGCCAAGCTACATAAGGCTTAGATTTCCTAAATCATTAGGTATAAAAAAACCCCAGGGCAATAAGTGGGGGAAGTATTCAGGGCCAATTTACTGAGTCGATACGGTAGCCTCGAACTGAAGTCTTTAACCTGGCTTCTTTGTCCACCGAGTATGTGACACTCGCCCAAATGGGTGAGACTGGCCATCCCTCCAAAGAGTGAAAAACAGTGCGACCAGCCAGCTCCAGTCATTCCGGCTGACCTCCGGCACTTACATGTGCCTCACGACTTACGGATCAGGTCCTCCCGTTTGCCCTGTTGCGACTCCGGCTATTGTGGCCATCAAGGACAGCTTGTATTGCCAAGACTGGCCTCTCCACCAATCTCAGCAACAAATCATTGACGCATGTTTGCACACGAGCCTGGTGGGACAAGAATGATACCCAATACAATTCCTGTTCCATGAAGAGCCGGACCTCTCCCCGCTCCTTTGCCACTTCATTGAACAAGCACAAGTGGCACCTACACGTCGGCCGGCGCATGGACGAGTGAATCAGGGACTCGCCCGCGAACCAACAACCCCTTGTCGATGCCATCGAATCAAAACAAGGAAGAGAAGTCTTGCCGGTTGCAACTCCCAACCTTGCCATGCCCGGGAGGGAACGTGCTGCTGGCTTTCGTGGCGCCCACTCAGAACGCCCCTTTTCTCGGATTGAGAGTCCAGTCAGTGTCTCAAGGCAATCAATCCATCTCGGGCAAATCTAGAAATTCAGGCCAACATCCCCGTCCGTGGGCGACGCACAGATGTTCATTCACCCTCGACACGCCCCCGGAGCCAGGGTCGGAGGGTGTGTTTCGTTACTTCGGCTGCGACGTTGCTGCTCATTCCGCACCGAGGTCACCATTCCAGAACAAACGAGCACAGGTCAGACAGGATGGATCACCGTGTCCCGGTCCCAGTATGGGCTGTGGACCGACCCATGTCGTTCTGGAAGCCAAGGAATCAGCCCAGTGGCGCTCGGTTCTAGAAGCCTTCCCGTTTCGGCATCCAATTCCACTCGCTGCCACCCAACCATTTACCAGGTGCCCACCATCTTCCTCCAGCTGTCCAACTCCACACACCACCAAACGCCTCCTCCAACCGGCCTCGCCGTGTCCCCATCGCCTCACCAGGGGAAAGAGTGAAAAAAAAAAATATGCCACAATCATCCTACGCGCCAGCTGGCCGCACCAACACCAACCAGCTCCCTTAGGATCCATTCTCTGGCCGAGAAAATTTTTGTCCCTATTTACCCGTTCTCCTTCCCCTTACCTCTTGGGGGCAACGGCGTATCCTCTGTTCGCGTCGTATTATTAGCCCACATCGCGACGGGCCGCATCCAACAGGGTCCCCCAAAGCAGCAGAAGAATGGCGAAAAGCGACGAAAAAGTGCGGACCGGCTCATGATGGCCCGGTTGGAGACGGATGGCGCCGGGTAAACTGGTGTTTTCCTCTCTGTTGGCCCCTTGGGTTTCCACTCCATGGCGTCGATGTTCATGGATCACGATGATGGAGCTGGGCCAATCCCCTGTTGGTATGCGGCTGGTCACGGTTGATCCAAGGGCTTGAGAGAACCTTTGTCTTGGCTCTCCGACGGAGATCCATTGGCGACCTTCTGGACAGGGGTTGCAGAAGGGCGTGATGGGCGTCAACCACGCCAACTGCATTTGCCGATTCCATCACCATCAAAGACAAACACTCGAGTGTACAGAGCGCGCCCGCCGGCGGCCACTACTCACCGATGACACACACACACACACACACACAAAGGGTACCCGCGCACACGCACACACCACGGAACGCACCGCGTCCAGAAATGGCCCCCGTCTCACCGTCAACAACAAGCATCAGTCTCCATTCGTACATGGCAGTTTGCCCAGCCCACTCCTAGGCCGCAGATGGAGCTTACTCGGCGCCAAAGGTTGGTGTGGTAAGCTAAGCGTTGGCAGGTGCTTCTTCCATTTTGCCTTTATGTGGCGAAGTTTGTTGTCGGGCTCGGAGCCATGCCGATTTTGCGGGTGAGTCTCCCGAACCACGACCCGGAGATGAAGATGATGCCGATCCAAAGGCACCCAACTCAATGTCTTCCCTCCCGTCCTGGCCTGCCGCCTATCTTGGCGGCCGCATTTGATCTCCCTTTGCTATTTGAGAACGCCCCATTTGATGTGAAACCTTTTCTCCGAGCCCGGAATTCTCGAAAGCTTCTTGAATCTTTCTCGAATACCCTTGTCTCATCCCTCCACCAAAGTCAACCTTGTTTCCCACTGGCATCTTCGTCCAAGACTGTGTCAAGTCCTTCGCCGATGTGAGGCCGCATGTGCGATCCGCATGTGTAGTCACCCGTCCCTCGTTCCCGCCCCCTTCATTCTTCGACTAGGTTCCGCTTGCGGGAAAGGTGGCCCTCCCTCTTCACTCTAGCAATGTCTTAGAGCCCTGTCAATATGCCACTATCTTTGCCGACGAAAAACCAACGACACCAAAGTGGAAAGGAACCAGTGACAAAATTCTCTCCTGCTCGTCACATGTCGTCCCCAACGACCCACGTGTTGCCGCTACTATCCACCTGTGGGAACTCGAAGGAAGACACGCCCCCCTAGAAGCAAGGTATTCTTGCGTCGGAGACGAGGGGCTATGGATCTATTTGGAACGCCGTCGGGGCTCGGATCGGAATACAACCATGGCATGGACCCGCTGCTCGTGTCTCGCCTGCAGTTTGTTTGTCATGAACTTGTTGGCCGTGCTGTAGTCTCCCCACGCCCCCTGTTGAAAGAGTCCTTGCTTCCACTTACAGACACGATGAAGACAGCCTTGGCAGGCGAACAATGTTACGAGGCGGCCATATCAAAACAAAGGAACTTCGTCACATGCGCACGCCATCTTGCCAACAAGATTGTCAGGAATCTGCATTGACTCAAGAGGCTGACACTTTAAAACGACGGGCTATGTGTATTGCGATGCCTGCCTAATGAAGCCCCACTGGCGGATGACACCCATCTACCCCAGGATTCGTCCGCCTCAGCCAGGAGCTCTCTCTCTGTCTCTGTCTCTCACTCTCACGCAAACCCTTTCTCGTGTCTGCTATCCTATCTTCTGTGTAACATTCATGCTCAAGCCACTATGGCGGGCTTCAATGCCTCTTCTGTCATCCAAAAACGCCAGTCCATGCAACTGCTTGCTTCCTTTGCTCTTTTGGTATCTTGCCCAAACACCTAATGTCATGCAACAAAGTTTTCTCTTCCACTCTTTAACCTCCCAAACGCCAGAGCACTTGTACAAACGCAATAATCAATATACTCGCAAGTCAAACTCTCCCTTGAAGCCGCCATTCAACAACATACACGCGAGCCGAATTCGCTGTTCGGGCATGTCTTCTGCCACGTAAGAATCAATGGGGCTGAGTCCTAAAGCCAAGCACATGCCGTTGGTGATGGTGTGGACTCCGCAGTCGTATCCATTGGTTTGCATGGGGGCTTCGTGACGCATCACCCTCCACTCCGCCTCCTGAAACTTTTCCTCCAACACATCCTTCATCCAGGCAAGCCCGAGGTTGGCGTATGAGGCGTTGCCGCGAGGGTTCAGCGAGTCCATGTGGGCCACCGTCCGCTTTGAGGGGCGGACAACAAGGAGGGTCCAATGTGAACGCTCGCAAATAGGCACCAAGATGGTGTCAACGTCGAGCAGGTTATTTTTCTCGACTCCATATCGTCGCAGAGTTCGCTGAGTTCGTGACACGCCTTGGTCCTGTAGTCGCTTGAAGAAGAAAGACGACATGGTCAAGCATTTTCTCGTGCTCTTCTTGACATCCTTAATGCCAGCGGCCGAGTTGACGGCTTGGTCGAGCCAGTTGAGAGATCCATTGACAATCTCATCGTTCAACCATTCTGTAGCTGGGACCACTTTGGCAAAATCATGTCGCCGCAGCTCCGTGCCTTCTCCAGTAGTCGCCAATATAGCCGTCCCTGTAACACGGAGGGTATCTTGGGCTCGTGTCTGCCACGCAGGGGGCACCGCCGAGACAAGCGTCTGAGTAGGCACTCGAAGTCCTCCAGAAGTGGCCAGACGCTCCTCCAGCTCGCGTCGAGCCTTCTCTTCGGCCGCACGTCTTGCTGCCTCGGCAGCCCGGCGAGCTTCTTCAGCAGCCTTTAGTGCTGCTTGCTCTTTTCGGAGCGCGATTCCAGCCTTGGAGTCGTCACTGATCTCGAGGGGTTTGATGGAAGGTATCGCAAACAGTTCATCAATGCGGGTCGACGGGCCAATTCGATCTTCCTTTTTGTTGAACCGGAAAGTCAGTGGTGTGCGACGAGAATGTACCTTCGACCACTCGAGGACTTCTTCCTCATTCAGGAGCCGCGTCTTAAAATCCTTCTCGATTTGAGTCTCGGGGCTGTCATCACGGAATCTTTCCGTCTCGGTGGGGGGTTGAATTTGAGTGTTATCAGGTTCACTCGTCTTCGCTTGTGTAGAGTCTTCGTTCTTCTTAGATATCCTTTGGACGTCGAGTCCAATCTGGGATCTTGGTTGCGGGCTATAGGTGGAGTCTGTGAATCGTACTGCCTTCGGCGGGCGTCTAATTCCCAACCGTTTAGGAGTGCATCTCGACGGATGCTTACGCTTGCTCTTGAGGATTGACTTTATCGTTCCGGCTTCACTCACGGTGAGGGGCACCTTGGGTGAGAACTCAGCGATGTAGTTGCCCTTAAGAGCGCGATGCTCCTCGCTTTCGTTATAAAAGTGTTTACGGTATTGCTCAGGGGTTATTTGAGCAATCGACGCTTCTAAAAGGTCGGCTCGGAGAAAGTCGGCCTTGTCATAGTTTGGTCGCGAAACGACTGGAGGGAAATATTCGGGTGGTTGCAGCACAGGTGATGGCACCTTGCGAGGTTGTTCAACCGGGGTAGGTTCGGGTTGAGGCTGAGGCTGAGGTTCTTCGGCGTCGGGGAAAGCGCCGGGGAGAAGAAGATGTGTATCCAAGTCAGTACGTTTAGGAGGAGGAAAAGTCTGCTGGAGTTTATCGCGGAATTGGCTCGAGAGGACGTAACTAGGTGCGGGGATGTTGTGTGTGATGGCCTCAAGGTCGAGTATCATCCGGTCTATAAAAGATTCGGAAATCTGGATGTGGCCCTTGTTCGATATCTGAAGGATTTCTTTGCAGATGGCGGGGAGTGCTGGGGCAGACAAGAATGCCTTGATTGAGTTCATGGTGTCAAGGCCCGGGGGTGTAAGTTTGTAGTCCAAGATAGGGGGGACAAGGTCGTTGCTGTCTCGGATCTTCACTATGATGCCGATTTCGTAAACGTTGTCGAGTGTGTCGAAGGCACGCTTGAACTGGAGTGAAAAGAGTTGGCAGAGATCATGGCCGTCGGTACTGTTCAAAAGTGCACGATCATTGTCGTTGTCGGCTAAGGAATAGCGGAGTGGCTCCAGAATCTTGTTCATCTCCTGCCGAGAGTTGTGGGATTCGATAGACTCCCAGACCTTGCCAATTCCTTTAGCAAAGGCCTTGTAGTCGTCAATAAGGTCGCTGAGACCATTCCGGTCGATCCAGCGAATCTGAGCATCTTCCTCATCGCAGCTTAGTTTAACACGCTTGTTGACGACCTGATTATCATTGAGGTAGGACCGGAACTCTGCCACTTCGTACGACTTTGGGCTGACTAGAAGAAACATTAGTAAATGCATGAGCAATAGTCAAGTTTGGGGGATCAATACGCACTCCATCGTCCTATCCGGCCCGTAAGGCCGGAGACAACCAAGCAAACGCTAGATATCATCCTGGTCCAGAATGTGCGGATCGAAATATCCCAACGCATATGGTCCAAGTCCGTGGAAGGAGCTAGTTGGCTAGGCAAAGGCAGACGAAGGGCTTTTTGGGATGCCGCCGCCTTCGTGTCTTGGTCGGGGTTATCGATGGGGTAGATTTGTCCCTCACGAATGATGACAATTGGGGATTTGACGTCGTCGATGTTGTTTGCGGAAGCGACGAGGTCGAGTTCGGTGTCTTCAGCGCGGCGCTTGAGTGTGCGAGTGCCATTGATCACGACGAAATCGGCCTTGGGATCTGACGTCGAAAGAGATGGGCGTGCGGGATGTGGTGGAGCTAGAAGCGTTTGAGGAGTGCGACGGATTTCAAACCGGCGCCGAGTTTGAGGTCGAGCAGTAGGGAACGCACGAAAACCCGGGGGGTCGATGAGAGGGCGCCTGTTGGGCCGTCTGATGAGTCTCGGCGGGGTGGTGATGCGGTCGAGGGGTTCTCTCGTGGGGGGCCTGGGGAGGGCTGTTCGAGGGACAGTGGGAATTCGTCGTCGAGGGTAGAGAGAAGCTTCTCTCAGGTTGCTCGGTCTGGAGAAGCCGCGACTGTCAGCGGAGGCGTGGACGCCATAGCGGGCGAATGGAGATGAAGACATGGTTGTTGCAGAATGAGGAGCAGGCGACGATGAAGGAAATGTGTGTAACGGAAGTCGAGAAAGGGGAATCAAAGACAATCAAGACAATCGAGACCAAGGGAATGGTCGCTTGTATGAGAAGAGTAGAAAGATGTGCGATTTAGTACGGGGATAGGGCCGTTGAAGTCACAAAGGAATCGACAAGAGATCGTGAGAACAAGGAAGGCGAACAAACGGGCGTTGTTCAAAAAGCAGTTGGTAGCGCAAACGAACAGCAGTGTTCAAGTTGAGGTGAGGAGAGAGTGAATGCGAAAGTGAAGTGGTCTTACCAGAGGTGAGCCAACAGCTGCGCACCTCAGTGGGCTTTTGTTTACGGAACCAGAAGCACAGGGTCAATCAGTAACTCGAGGGGCGAGGCGCGTTCTCGTTTTGGAACCTCGCCCAGAATGGCGCGCAGGCGCTTCGCCGAACGGGGAATGCGCGCACAGAGCAGGTACGTATATATCGGTTTGATGGGGTCGCGTATTCCGTCCGGCTCGATCGGGGTGGTTATGACATCGCAGGAGATGGGAGACTCCAGGGCGGTGGGCGCTAGGTTCGCTGCGAGAGCGCGCTGTGGTGTTGAAGGAATCGCTGGAGGCTGGAGGAGCTTCAGCGTGGTTTTGGTGGAGTTTTGGGACAAATGGAAAAGCTTGGGCGGGGCTGACAAGGCGCTAGGCTTGGCCTGTCATTGGGTGGTCATTTTGCGTTTGAGTCTCCGGCTATCATCAGCCCTGATTGGTCAACCAAACACACAAGGTCACTGGTCGGCCAGTCTAGGGTAATATTGCTTGAACCTGCATCCTCCAAACTTGGTTATCCTTTCAACAGTGCTGAGGCAGCCTGCGAACCGGAGAAGTATATCAGCGAATGAGAGCGTGTCGTATTAATTGCACGTAGTAATGGCGCCATCGATTTCTGCCTGTTGGCCTGCATCAAAAAGTATTGCTGATCACTCCCATGTATAAAAGTCCGCATGTCCTCGCAACCTGTCACGGCAACTGTGGAGACAGCACAAGAAACTATCTTAGCACTGTCAAGGAGTGAAGCGTTGACACCACATCAGTTACAATTACCAAGACCAGAAATAATCAGAGCTCGTTGGGTCTAGGAACTCAACCTCATAAACTGTATCGACCTCTTTTTAATCTATCATTCAGTTACAAATGTGCTACCCGCAGCCCACAGAATATTCATATCATCGCCTCTAACCATCCCTCTCATTCACACAACAACGTCTACTTTAATGAACCCTGCCGCATCACAGCTGTGCCATCACCTCGCCCAACTTCTTAGTACAGAAAGTCGAGAAGTACTCGTTTAGGGCGTCAACGGTTCCACTGCCCTCAACCAGGCTGACTACCACACCCACATAGCCGTCAGGCCGCACAACCACAACTCCGCCCAAATCCTCGTCCAGGCCCATCTTGGCGTGCGCTACAGCCTTGGCGTTGGCCAGTCGAGCGTCCGATCGGTCATCGGCGTAAACATGGTCCCTGTATCGCGCAAGAACCTCCGGCAGGTCGCGAGAGATCTCAATTTCGGGCCTCTTGGCGGCAAAAATCGTGCAGAAGGTGAAGAAGTGACTGTGAGGGTTGTGCATCTCGTGGTGGGAGACCTGGCTCAGGTCCTCTCGCATGTATGCCGAGTAGAATGACCTCTTGCTGTTGAGGTTGTTGCCGAAATCTCTCAAAGCCCTTGACGTCTTGGAAATGTTTCCAGCGAAGACGAAAAGGCGGAATGCTCCGTTGAGGGGCACCTCCTGCTCCAGGTGCACCACGTTAGCATCGACAACTCGAGTCACATCCGAGTTGATAAATAGGCGACCTGTAGACAACTTGGTGCCCTTGGGGTGAATAAGGGGCGACTTGGCCGAGTGCTCAGGCGACCAGTTAAGAGCGTTAGGGCCGTAGGATACCCCGTATCCGCTGGTAAACGCACACGACTCCTTGAAAGTCTTGATGAACTCGTTGTCTTCGTGTGTCTTGTTTCCGGTATGGCTGTCCGTTGCGGCCTTCACCGTGTCGGCCGGGGGTGGTCGCTGGGAGAACAACTTGGCATATCGGTTGTCGAAGCTGAGGAGCGTCTCCGCCACCTCCTTGCGTTCTGGCTCATATGTCTTGAGGATTTCGCGGTCAGCGAAACCGGCTTCAACGGCATGAATCTTCCATGCCAAGTTTTGGGCATCGAGGAAAGCCGTGTTCATTCCCTGTCCAGCTTTGGGCTATATAAATTGTCAATATCAACCACCGAGTCACCAAAGGGAGAGATTACTCACGCTGTGCGTGTGGCAAGCATCGCCACCGAGGAATACTCGTTGATCCAGGGTGTAACGATCCGAAATTCCCTGCCCAATGGGGTAAACAGAGTACCACTCGACACGCTCCCACTCGATGTTATAGGGCTGCAAGATCTTCTTAGCCGATTCTTGCACTTCAGCCTCAGTGGCGGTTTTCCTCGGGTCCCAGTCCGAGTCCGTGGACGAGGCGATCTGAATGTACAAGCGGACCATATTGTCCTCTCGGGGGATGACCATGATGGAGCCGTGCTCACTGTGAATGGTACATTTCATCTTCCTCAAGTGTTAGTAACAATTCTCGAAGCCAGAAGCCAATATTTCAAACCCACCTTGATATCTGGAAAGTCGGTGACGACGACACCATCCATAACACCCCAGACGTGGGCAATGGGGTCCTTGTGGGTGACTCCGATCTTGAGTTGATTCCGAATAAAGGACCTCGCGCCCTCACCACCAAAGAGATACTTGGCGTGCAGAGACTCTTTTGCAGTCCCGTCGATATGCTCCAACTCAACCTGAACAGGGTACTCCGGATTCGCTTGCTCATCTGACGAGAAGCCCTTGATCGTCCATGGTCGCTGGACTTCGACTCCGTTCTTCTCAAGGTCTGAAATGAACACTCTCTCAATCAGACCCTGGTGGAGCAGGGTTGTGAAGGGATACCGAGCATCGATAAAGTCGGGGCAGCTGGCCCATGTGCCTGTTCGCTCAATGCCACGTCCTGACGTGGGGGGGTCCCAGAATGCAACCTCGTAGACACGGGCAGGCTTGTGAGCCATGATGGCCGACTTCAGACCCATGTTTCGCAGGAGATCTAGGGAGCGCGGCTGAATGCCATCCGCGCGACCAGTGGCTGTCGGTTCGGGCCGGTTGTCAATGTGCTTAATCTTGTAACCCCAGCGTGCCAGAATTGTCGACAGCATCAGACCAACCGGTCCAGCTCCCACAATGACTAACAAACAAGGCTTGTTAGCAACTTATGCCGCAGCACACGACACCAAACAAAGGACGTACCGATGTCATAGTAGTTTGAGCGATCCTGCTCTGTTTGACTTGACGCCATGGTGATGATGCTGGGTAAGTAATACAAACAATTCAAGGGTATCTGCTCTAGGTAGGAGCCACGAGTCGATGATGATGGTCCGAAGTTGATAAAACAGAAGGAAGGCGTGCCAATAAATATTCAGAATCAATTCTCGGAAAGTCAGCGTGGATTCATGGAACCGTCGGGTCAGCGCCAACGGTGGGAGGGATACGGGAGCGAACCGAGGCGGCTAGGACGAAGAGACGGGGGCTGGCGGCCGCTGGACTCAATGACACAACACACTAAATCACGGCATGCATCTCGGGAAGATTAAGACTGGAGGTGTTTCGTAGAGGACAACAGGGTCTGGATAGTTCCCGGGCAAAGATGCTCCGTATTCCAGGGACCAGATGGGCAATCCAGACCCAGAATTTGGTCGGCAGAGAAGCTCGGGGTGGATGAAGCGGCGCCAGCCCCGTCCGCCGTCTCCGTCGAGGGCCCAGAGTGAGAGGAGGCTCGTCGCCAGCGAATCCCAGGGCCGGCCAAGTGTCATGGGCTCGCACCTTTGGACCGCCGTGTGTGGGGTCGTCTGGGGAAGTGAGGAGGGCGAATGCCGTTTTGGGACTCCGGGAGTTGAGTTCGGGAATCAAAGGTGGGGCAGCCCGGACACGGCTGATAGCTCGGGAGTGTGAGGCGAGGCGGCGATGGATAGAGGTGAGATAGCATGTGTTAGCAGCCCAGTAAAACACCTTGTCTTCCGTTAACAGTCTTCATCTTGGTGGCAACATTCTTGACGACACTCCGAGACGGGAAGAGGGGCCGGCATGGGCGTGATTCAACGGCCCCCACCAACCCGCCGTAAACCCGAGATCTCGCTCATATCGCAAAGCCACCTTGACCATGGGCCCTGACAGGTTGGCACCTTGGATTGGGTGTCCTTTTCGCGCTCGGTTCTGGCACGTGTAATATCAATTTCGGCCTGCTTCATTGGTTATTGTAGACCAATGCGGAACATGCGGACTTGATCGGGCCAACTAGATGGTAGACGGATCCCTGTCACGGCGTCTGGAGTCCCTGAGATGCGGTTGGCATCATCTGGGCCTGCCGTAGTCCGAGTCTCCCGGCCCAAGTGCCGCTCATTGCTGAGGCTGCAATGTGAGGTAGGGGCTGTGGAACTTTTCCGTCACCACGACATTTCTTAGACGGCTGAGACGCCTTTGGTAGGAGGGTCGTTGTAATATTGGAACGAGATTTGAGTGTTGGCAACGCTTGAGAAACACCAGATATTTTGGCCTATGGTACATTCAGCATGGACAATTCTGAGCTAATGCTCCTCACTACCTACAGACGGGAGGGAATCTCCAAGACTCGTGACCGCCATGTGCTCGCTTAGTTGGATGTCGCTACACCCAATCGGCTCCTGCCTTGCATGTTTCCCGTTGACCAATCGCCCTGGAAGGTAGGTTCAATTGGCAGGCGCGGCTATAGAGCGGCATGCCTCAGGCGGATCTCAGGAGTAAAGAGTCCCTCCTTACCTGCCTAAGAGAAGTCGAAATGTTCCAGGCGTCCTTGATCATCTCCTGCCTAGTATGAAGGGCGGACAGTCAGCCATTTTCTAACCCTGAAGGGCAACCCCGAAGAGCTGAGAGCTCAAGGGTCTCGGTTCTCGCAATTCAACACCACCATTCCCTGGTTTCGATGCTCTTTGGGCCTGCATAAGCGCCTCTCTGACGCGTTCAACCGCTCCCGAGCCAAGTACCGGTCACCGTGTAAGGGAGACCCCCCGCTCGCCCAGCGATTGCCCCCATGCAACCTTCACCCAGGAATGGACAAGACCCCGAAGGCTTTCATGCGGCGTCCAAACACCAAGCTTTCGTATGTCAACGAGACATTTGACGAAGAGAGTGTGTACCCCTGGTCTTGGCTTACATGGGATAGCCTCCCGCTAAGTTGCTACAGAATGCCGCAATGTCCTGGTCAGATACTGCGCCCATATCCCCCGCAACTACCAGTACCGCGACGGTATCCGTCTTGTTAGATAGGCAGTTGCTCGGCAAATGAACCTACACTAACAAGCTTCAGGTGTTTTTGGTGCTCCGAGACCATCTTGGCGATGAGTGTCTTGGACACGCAGGTGGGGTGCTCTACGAGATGATTGAGGTCGATTGCCAACACTCGGACGACCCAGGGGCTGCCTTTCAGCGTTGGAGGCATGATCATATGAACAGACATGTGGGTCTTTGGCAATGATGCTTAGGTCTCGGCCCATCCTAATCAAATTACGCAGGCGGATCTCGAACTTCCTCACGTACCCCATCTCACCACGGTTACCTCCGCCATCACCCCGACAGCCACTCTGACACGATGGAGGGTGGACCACCCTCAACGGTACGGAACTAGGCTCTCTGACCACTCGCCCACCGGCGAACAGTCATTCCTCCAAACAAGCGGCATACAGACGAAGAAAGAGTGGATGATTGAGTACACAATGTACGTCTCATCACGGATTGGAGGCACCCGCCCATTTCGCCGTATCAATGCCAAAGACTTCCATGAGCTACAGTGGAATTCAAGTATGAATAAGACGGGAAGGATTGTCAGGGAGAAGTCAATCGACATGAACGACATTTCTTGGAACAGTGAGTCGGATAGCCCAGCGGAAGACACTCGCCTCTGTGAACATGGTAACCGGCTTCAGCCAAGCAGGCCTAGGCGCCACAGCGATGTTTATGGGTTTCTCCGTGGTGTCTGCACGCTCAAGAAACCTGCCATAGACCCAACGAGAATGAGATGGCTTGCGGGTCGACCTGGTTTTAGCACCACAACCTCATTGCGCGAGATCCTTGACTCGAGACCGAACCCTTGTGTCAATGAGTGGGAGATCCCCAATGCCAATTTCGCACGAAAATTTGGGTTGTACACAGACAGCGGGCCATTACCGCCTTCGATCAAGGAACTCCCTGTTGCCGAGGATAAGGCAATAGATGTGGTGGCTGGCCCAGCGATGCGGGAGCTTATGTATTCTTGGAGGTTTCAAGGGCCGTTTACGCCTCAACTGTGGTTTGACAGCGGCGTTGATCACCGGCGGATACGCATGTAAGTGTTTTGAGCTTTTAAAGGTTGCAGTCGGTCTGTTTTGTGGAGCGACTACCTAAAAGTAGAGTGTAGCTATCGACGCAACCATCTGTCCAGACCATGGAGATGTTCGGTTGCAACACAGTCCAATGTCCATGTACATATTTAATCAAACCGAGAATTAGCCTGTCGCCGGTGTTGAATTACATAGTTTATCTCCTTGGTGTTTCGGTCATCTGCAAGTGCCAACCCGTCCAGTGCCCACTGGCCTGGCAGAGAGCTGTTCGCACGTGTTGCCAGCTGGCAGAAGACCGAACAGTAAACATCGACGTGCAGTCCCCGGAGGGGCAAAACTCCTGCCTGTGGGCTTGATTCACGTTCGCCTACCGCACGCGTCCGTTTATTTACTTTCCCCCACTATCATCAACATCCCTCTGCGCGTTACAAACACAGACTTTGGCTTCACAAGCCAGCTTCAACTCGCCTTGTCTTCCTTGCTCGTTCTTGTACTATGCATCGATTTTCTTGTTAAATCTCACCTTCTTCGTACATTCGACCCTGTGGCTTTGCCGCAAGCTCAATGCAGCGTGCCAGTCCAAACAAGGAGAAGAGCCACCACTCTGATCCATCGACCTCCTCTCTGACTCCACTCCGAGGGGACTTCTTACCCTCATCTCAAGGCTCACGGTCTCGGTCACTATCCCCACGGAAACGCTTGATTCGGCAGCCGCTTCATATTCGAATGAACCTGACAGAGGGCCAAATGGACAAGATTACTGATGCGTACGGTAGTCCTCAGTCAGGGAAGAGTCCCACGTTAACGGCCCAATAGATTCAGCCACAAGGTTCACAGTAGCCCGGCACGAACTCGAGCGCGAGCTGCTGCCGCTACACCGAAGTCAAGTCCTCGAAGAAACAATGAACCTCGTTATGAAGTTCCATACGGCTGGGCCACCCGCCCGGAGTCCAGTCCTAGGCAGGACTCTCCAACGTTCTCGGAGTTGATGCCAGGCCGCCAGCAGAGCTCTACAAACGATATATTCTCGGGCAACTTGGCTGAGCGTCGTCACAAAGCTCCGCCTCCTCCTCTCCAACTCGGTGGCGGACGGCGTAATGCCAACGGGCCTCAGCGGCCTGAGATGGAGAGCGTCACTGACTCGGTTTCTCCCCTGAGCCAAAGCCAATACGAAGTTTCTCGATTCACCGATGATGATCCTGAATCATTGTACTCACAGGAAGCTCGCTATATGGTACAACCTGGGCCGCTTGATATCCGCAGAACTAATCACCAAAGATCTCGATCGAAGCTCAACGACGCTGTTGTGGATGCATACAAGGATTGGGCTCAAATCCACACACCTTCGCCGCCGCGAGAGTCGCCAACCCACCCAGAAAGTTTGACTAGAAGGCCCAGACGGTCCAAGAGCACTGGTGAAGGCCTTCGCCAGTCCCGTACTGCTGACACCCCATTGTCGGCGATCACACCTCGAGATGCGCTTCGATCAGATGCCGCCCCTCTCTTTTCCCCTCTTCAGTTTTACTTCAGGGGTCAGGACTTCCCAATGGCCAAGAAGGGTGAGAAGACCATGATTGGTGATAACGGTTGGCTTGAACGTACCGACAAGGTGCCTGACAAGACCAAGAAGACACCGCACAAGAAGGTTGGCATTATTGAGGGCATCAAGAAGATTGCCAAGGACATGGTACGTGTTCCCCAAGTTTTGAACAGGAGAAGACTCACTCACGAAAATAGGCGGAGCTGCACCACAACAACCGTCGACCTCAGCACTCAACCAAGGAACGACCCAGTTTTCAAGTGGCTATCTCTCTGGACTCTCGGGAGCAGAGCCTACTCTATTGCGAGCTTGAGTACCACCTAAGCAGTGCGCTCAACGACTACATCACAGTGCAACTTGACAAAGGTCGCCTAGTCCCCGACAAACTCAAGAGAGTAGCCGACGCATGGCAACACAAAGGCCGCCCAAAGGTGGTTGGGTTCCGATACGACCTGGAAACGCAACTGGAGTTAGTGAACCTGCATATTGATGACTTTAGGTTCTATGGCCGGCGCCAGGGTGACCCAGTTGAGATATCCGGGCTTCTTCATGCTATGAAGGTCAACGGCCGGGCCATGAGCATCCGGACCTTCTGCCAACCCGACTCAGTGATTGCGAAACAGCTCGTGGATGCACAGTCGTTATTTAAGCTAATCGGCGTCCCTGACGCGCAGCAGATTGCGCTGGCTGAGATTGCGCAATTCTTCAAGGTGATTGTGGAGAGAGAGATGGACTACCGTTTGCAGTGTGAGCCGGAAGGGCGTCGGGCCAAGATGCCGTCGCATGGCCCGGATGATTCGCAGTGGCAGACACGAACTAACCTTCGAGATGGAGGAGTGCATGCGGAAGAGTGACATTTGACTAGGAATCGAGAAGCATGTCTGATGATGACGAATGGATGAGGGTTGCGAATGCCAACTGGAGCTTCGCAGCATTATACAATGGAAAATTTGATGTACGATGAACCCCTTGAGAGGCGATGGAAGGGTTTGTCATGTCGGCGGACACCACAGTCAGGAGGATACGTGGTATATGGATGTGTTGTTGTACGTAGCTGTAAGAATAATATTTGATGATTCTACATAACAAGTCCCTAGGTCCCTTTTCACTAGGCTGAATAAATCGAAACACATGAGGCGTGACTCATACACAGGCTGGTTTAGGATGAACAATATGGAGGCAAAGATGCTCTCTAAGGAAAGATGGCGCGGAAAAAGAAAGCAAGCCAACCCGTTTGCGCCAGATTCAAGTTCAAGCAGAATGTCCTCTGGAATACTCCCTTTCAAACCCCTCGGGGAAGAAGCGATAGAAAATAATATAGATTCAAGCGTAGCGTAGTCGTGAAGATTCGTTAGGGTAGAGAGAAAAGAATGATGGGCGGACGCGCGAAAGAGCGGGACAGGTCAAGGCCGGGTGCGGTAACTCTCCTCACTCCTGCGGCGCGAAGGCCGCCGGTCGTCGTATCGTGGATCATCGTAGACAAGGTCATCATCGTCATCATCGGGAGGCGGCAGACCCCTCTCCCTCCTGCGGTCCCGGGAGCGGCCCGAATCAGAGCGACCGGAGTCGTATCGGGGCAGATCCTCCTCACGGCCGTAGCGGCGCTCCCACTCGTGCTGGCGGGCGCGGTCTCGGTCGCGCGAGTCTTCGACACGATTGGCAATGGCGTTGGATGCGAGGCCGCCGGCGACAGCGCCGAGGATCGTCGAGACCATGCGCGTGCGGTCGTCATTATCATCGCCGCCGTAGCCCTTGGACTTGTGCTTGTGGCGGCTGGCGGCTTCCGTGGCCTCGCGGGCAACGAGCCCGCCGACGACAGCGCCGAGGAGGCCGGCGCCGATGCCCGTGGCCGAGTTGGAAAAGTTGTCCTCGACGACGTTGCGGGCGCGCGAGATGGGGCTCGGGGAGCGGTCGCGATCGCCGCGGTCTCTGTCCCGGTCCCTGTCCCGGTCCCGGTGCGAGCGGCTGCGACGGCGATCCGATGAGCTGGACGAGCGGGACGACGAGCGGGAGCGGGCGCGGCGGACCATCATGGACGTAGCGGGCGGCGGGACGGAGCGCGGCCGGGATTGCGAAGGTGGCGGCTCCAGAGTCATTGTCTCGCGCGGCGAGGGCGGCCCTTGCGAGTACTCGTTCACGCGCGAGGTGGAAGCATACGGGGGAGCACCTGGTGGAGGAGGGCCGGTAAAAGTCGGAGCATTGCTGGGGGGGCCGCCGCCGGAGACGTGACCTGGCGAAGGGTCGCGGCGACGCCGTGAGTATTCTTCATACTCGTAGTAGTTGGGGTTCGACATTTGTGTAGTAGGAGGAGGTGGTGTGATGCTGGCGAGGCTGGTATTTGGTGTTGTGGTGTTGTGGTGTTGTAGGACAAAGCAGAGAAGAGAAGAGGGATGCGGTCGGGTTTAAGAGACAAAGAAGGTCACGGAGTCGCCGTCATCAGGCCAGTCAGCCCTACGATGAATTGCGGGATACGAGGCCACCAGAGAAATGGGGCTCTGCAGGTGAATGCCGGTATATCCGGTAGGGATGGACGCAGACGACGGGTTGGCACTTGGCAGCAAGGCTGTGCTCGTCAACGAAGGAGGATGCAAAGGGAGTTGAAAGAAAGAAAGAGGCCAGGCGGCGGCCATGACAATGTTGGATTAGCCTGAGGCGCAACCGCAAGAGCACCTACCTATCTCTCCATAGGCTAGATCCAGCTATGCCCCATTGGCAGAACACCCTTCTTTCTCGCCCTCACTCTCTCGCCTCAGCACTGAACATAGCCGCGTGGTGAGATGGTTGGTCCGGTGGAGGGGTAAAAAAACCGGTGATGTCACATGGAGGGGGCGTCACGCAGACAGCCAAATGCTCGAGCTTTCCCCGCGTGGCGCTGTGGCGAAGCTCGAACCCATCCTCCACAGCCTCTTTTTTCTTCAAGTAGGTTGAATCCGTTTTTTTTTGGTTGGATTGTAACTTATTGGGTTGAGTTCGTCAAGACGCCCGACAGTACAGCCACAGGTAGGGCCACCATTCACTGATCCGCCTCATGCGGGACCATCTTGAAGCTCATGTTCATGTAACTTACAAACTTGCGTTTTGTTACCTAAACCCCCGAGCCTATCGCGTTTCATCCCGGTAGACAGCTGGGGAGGTACGATTTCCGAGATTGAGCTGGCGTACAGGGGAACTTGGGTGTGGTAACGTTGCGGATATCCCCAGGACCTAATGCAGATATGGAAGACGGCCAACCTATAGCAACCAACCATGAATTCGGCACCGTACTTCGTATACAACATCAATTGCATTATTAATCCTTCTTGCTAGACTAGACGTGTCTACGGTTACAGTATTCCTCCCCTCGTGATAATTCTCCCCCAAAAGCATCCATTTCCGCAGATCCACCTTCACACCGACCCGGATCCCCGCCCCGGATGTGCCAAAACCCCGGCTATCCCTGGCAACATGTGCTAGACGATGAATCCCCACACAAAGTCATGTATCTGGTGATACGAGGCCGCGATAACAGCATTCGCCGATTTAGGAAGTCTTCCCAACTTGGAGGGCCTCACCACTCCGCGGTGACGCTGCGACAGGGCCGCTGATCACCTCGAGTCGATTCATAACCCACGCATCCCCTCCCAATTGTCAATCCTGCGAATCATAAAGGGGCCCCCTCTCCCATTCCCTGTCTCTTCATCTGCCGGTACCTAACAATCGTACAATTCGTCCCCGGTGACTCTTTCGATGCAGGTGGAGGCGGAGAACATCTCATTCTCTCGTCTTAATCTCAAGGCAGCGGGTCCTGCTGTTGCATAAATATCCTCCCACGCCCAACTTGCGGTTCTTGATTCACAGAAAACCACGTCCTTTATTACTTCTTATCCTTATTTTATCATCAATTGCTTCGTCTTAATAAATAAACACTTCAACGTGGTCCATATTCGACGAGGCACTAGCGGATGCCATGTCCGCATCGTCTCCATCACCTGACACCGCCCAAGCAGAAAAGATTGCCGTCTCTGACACCACCCCTCCTCAACCTTTAGGCGGTAAGAAACCTCACGAAGGCATTGTCCCAGAAGTCGCCACCGAAGATGATGGAGGCTCGACCGATGGTCTGGAGAGATGGAACAGCCCCAGGATCAACACATACCGCTTCGTAGCCACTAATTTGGCCATGCTTATTATGGGTATGAACGATGCCTGTCTCGGAGTGAGTCTCATTGTCCGTGTCTACCATGAAACGTCCTCGTCAACTAACCAAAGACAAAACCCAGGCTCTTATCCCTTATGTAAGTCAAGTTAAAGGTGCTCCGCATTATCATTGTTCAATCAGCCTTACAAGTCATTGTCCCCTTCACTTAGATTGAAACCTACTACGGCCTCAACTATACGACCGTCTCAACCGTCTTCGCCGTCCCCTTCGTCGCCTATCTCCTTGCCGCCCTCACCAACAACTGGCTGCATTACACCATCGGGCAGCGTGGCGTTGCGTTCCTAGGCCCCGTGTGTCGCCTCATCGGTTACATCCCCATCGCACTGCACCCGCCCTTCCCCGTGCTACCGGTCGCCCTGCTCTTCGCCGCCTTTGGCAACGGCATCGAGGACAGCGCCTACAATGCCTGGGTTGGCAACATGCACAACGCCAACGAGCTGCTCGGCTTCCTTCACGGCTCCTACGGACTGGGTGGTACCATTGCCCCCCTGATTGCGTCTGCCATGGTCACCAAGGCCAATCTCGAGTGGTACTCCTTCTTCTACATCATGATAGGCGTCGTCGTTGTCGAGTTCTTCTTCGGCATGACGGCCTTCTGGGGGGCCACAGGGGCCGCGTACCGCCAACGGCTCAAGTACGACCAGGGCAAGCCACGAACCACGACGCGGATGGCGATGCGGCAACCCATCACCTGGCTTGTGGCCTTGTTCCTCCTGGGCTACGTCGGGGCCGAGGTGAGTCTCGGGGGCTGGATCGTCACCTTTATGCTTCGAGTGCGTCACGCCGAGCCATTTCTGGCCGGCCTGACCGTGACGCTCTTCTGGCTGGGCCTCACGATAGGCCGTGTCGCCTTAGGCTTTGCTACGGGGCGGATTGGAGAGAAGCTGGCTATTGTAGTGTATCTCGTCCTCTCCATCGGCCTAGAGCTGCTGTACTGGCTCGTCCCCAACTTTGCTGCATCCGTCGTCTTTGTTATGCTCCTTGGTGTCTTCCTAGGCCCATTGTTTCCCGCAGCTGTCGTCGTGGCCACGAAGTTGCTGCCCGCCGACTATCATGTAAGTGCCATCGGATTCGCGGCAGCTCTTGGAGGGGGCGGAGCATCCTTGTTCCCGTTTGCCGTGGGAGCCATCGCCCAGCATAAGGGCGTGGAGGTTCTACAGCCCGTCGTGTTGGCCATACTCGTCTTCATAATTGTTATCTGGTTGCTGCTTCCGGGAGGTTTTAAGAAGGGCGGCCTGGAGAGAGCACGAGAAGAGAAGGCGAAACCCGGAGGTGATGCGAGGAAGGCCTGGAAATGGGTCAAGGAGAGAGTTCGGGGAAATGATTAAATGGTGGAGAGAACAGAAAAGAGACGCAGGAGCGAAAAAGGACAGGCGTTCAGTTAGATGCTGTGTATTTTGCATTAGCAGTAGGCGTATAAAATAATACGATCCGGTAGGGATAATGACGTTACATGACCGAGGGGTTGTCGGAGTTGGAGGTCCCTCCCTGCACATGCGTTTGCGCTATCTTATCAATCGTCTCAGTGACAACTGGAGGGGGAAAAAAGATCTTGAACTACTCCTCCCTCCACCACCAAAGTGTCGCGCGCTAGAAGACGCCGTGGAGGACGTGATCTCTCGTTTTGTTTCTGAAATCCTCGCCCACCCACCTCGAATCGACAATCGTATCCCCCTGAACATCATCCTTCGCCGTCCGCCAGGCCAGAGGCCATCCATCCCATCGCATCCCCTCGCATCTCATCCCGCTTCAACCATGTCGCCGACGTCGGCCCCTCCTCCGGCCTCCGCATCCGAATCCGCATCCGCATCCGCCAACATGCCCTCCTCTGCCGCTTCTCCTCCGTCCGCTCGAATCTCCGCCCTCCCGCCCTTCAAGCCCGACCTTCACGAACGAGCCTGGGCGTCCGTCCCCCACCCGACGTTGCCCCTCATCGCCACTGCCCACTCCAAGAGTGTTACCGTCTTCTCACTCTCAACCGCCTCCGCCCACAGCGCCCTCGCCGGCGGCCACACTCGCTCCGTCCGCTCCGTCGCCTGGAAGCCCAATCTGTCACCGCACAAGCTGTGCCTTGTCTCCGGTAGCTTTGACTCCACTGCCGGCATCTGGCGCTGGGACGGCGACGTCGGCGACGACGCGGCGGGGAATGATGGGAGCCTCGAGGTCGAAGTGACTGCTCGCAGTGTGAGCAAGGCAAACCGAGACAACAGTGACGATGACGGCGACTCCAAACCCGGCGACAAGGACTGGGAATTTACGCTCGTCCTCGAGGGTCACGACTCGGAGATCAAGTCGTGCACCTTTTCCCCTTCAGGCTCGTACCTCGCCACATGTTCGCGTGACAAATCCGTCTGGATCTGGGAGGATATTGGAGCGACAGAGGCCGACGATGAGTGGGAAACTATCGCCGTCCTGAATGAGCACGAGGGAGACGTCAAAGCCGTAGCCTGGTGCCCCGACGTCCCTGGCCGCAACGCCCGCCGCCGCTACGGTGCAGATGTCCTCGCCAGCGCCAGCTACGACAACACCGTCCGCATCTGGCGCGAGGACGGTGACGCCGAATGGGTCTGCGTTGCCGTCCTCGAGGGTCACGAAGGTACCGTCTGGGGGCTACAGTGGGAGGGCCGTCCGCGTGCCGGTGAGCGTTTCCCGCGGCTCATGACCTTCTCGGCTGACGGGACCATCCGCGTGTGGACACTCACGGAGGACGACGCCGATGCGGACGAGGATGGCGCAGGAGCTAGGTCGGCCAGCGCCCTGGGCGGCATCCCCAACACTATGCGAAGGTCTCTGCGTGAGGAGTGGACCTGTACGGCTACCCTGCCCAAGGCGCACAGCCGCGACATCTACTCGGTGGCCTGGAGCGGCGAGTCCGGCCTGGTGGCCAGCACTGGCAGCGACGGCATCGTGGCCCTGTACAAGGAAGAGGAGGCGAAGAAGGCGACGGTAGGAGAGGACCAGCCCATGGCTAACACCGACGATGTGACTACCAGCAACCAATCCCAGGAGGCATCAAGATGGAGCTTACTGACCACCCACGCCAATGCCCACGGGCCCTACGAAGTCAACCACATCACCTGGTGTAGGCGCTACGACGCCGGCTCCGAGCGGCGCGGCGAGGAGGAGATGCTCGTTACGACAGGCGACGACGGGCTGGTTCGACCGTGGCAGGTCGAAGTGCCTCGGTAGCAACGTAGTAGCAGCAAATGAAAAAGACAAAACAAATTCAAAAGCTCACGGAGTCGAAGCAATGCAACGGTCGAAAGACAAGAACCCCCCCGTTTCTATGCATCGCAGTAAAACACACAAACAAAAAACCGTGCTTTCGCGTCCCTACGCCCATGCTGATGGAACAGGCGCACGCACGTTATCCTTTCGTCTAGGAGGGTATGATACAAATTGGTTGTACATGAGGAGTCCTCACCCCCTCAACCATCTAAGCTCCTTGCCCCCCGAAACGAGCGTTGTTGCTGCCCATGCATGATGAGACCATTCCATCCAAATCCAGCTCTAAATCGTTCCCTTCAGCATCGCTTTTACTCGCCCTTGAGCTTGTCCTGCTTCACGGTGAAAGCCATGTTCAAGAACTCCTGCTCCTCCTTGGTGTGCACCGACTTGAGGCCAGTGGCCACCGACGCGCTGGGGTTGCGGCCGGCGTACATGACGTGCTTGCGGTCGTGGTGCTCAGTCTCGTTGAGCAGAGTCTCAATGCGAGGCTGGGTGAAG
This sequence comes from Ilyonectria robusta, assembly GCF_021365365.1. Lineage (NCBI taxonomy): Eukaryota > Fungi > Ascomycota > Sordariomycetes > Hypocreales > Nectriaceae > Ilyonectria > Ilyonectria robusta. The sequence goes on along the minus strand of NW_025764437.1, from coordinate 3,101,496 downwards.
CTCCAGGCACCGGCGTTGAGGGGCTCCTCCTGGGCCCAGACGATGGTCTTGGCGTTAGGGTACATGTCAAGGTTCTCCTTGAGTTGTTGCCAGGGGAAGGGGTTCAGCTGCTCAAGGCGAGTGACGGCGACGTTGTCGATGTTGTTCTCAGCACGGTACTTGTGCAGGGCAGCCCAAACCTGACCAGAGCACAGAATGACTCGGTCAATCTCCTCGGGAGCCTTGATCGCGCCGGTCTGGTGCTCGGGGTCGGGGATGATCCACTTGAAGCCAGCGTCGGGACCAGTGAAGTCCTCAATATCGGAGCGGGACAGGGGATGACGGAGCAGAGCCTTGGAGAAGAAGTTGATGAGTGCTAAGAGGTAGTGTTAGCTAACGTTTGTTCGGAGACTACTGGGCATAGAAAAGAGGTAAACTCACGCTTTCGGAACTGTCGGTGCATCTGTCGGCGCAGAGCATGGAACAGGTTGGCAGGGGTCGTCATGTAGGTAATCTGCATGTTGCAGTCCTGGTGCTGGCGCTCAAGCTTCTCGCCAGAGGGGAACTCGCGAGGGTCCTCGTTGCTGAGCTGGAGGTATCGCTCCAGACGGCCAGAAGAGTGCTCAGGGCCCTGGCCATCGTAGCCGTGGGGCAAGGAAACAACGAGACCGCTTCGCTGCATCCACTTGACCTCGCCAGAGGCGATGAACTGGTCAATGATGCATTGGGCGTTGTTGGCAAAGTCACCGAACTGGGCCTCCCACATGACAAGGGCATTGGGCGACGACAGAGAGTAGCCGTACTCAAAGCCAAGGACACCGAACTCGCTCAGAGACGAATTGGAAATGACGAACTTGCCCTGGTCCTTGCTCAGGTTCTGGAGAGGAGTGTAAGTAGCCTCGGTCTCCTGGTCGTGGAAGACGGCGTGACGCTGAGAGAAGGTACCACGCTCAACATCCTGACCGGAAACACGGACGTGGTAACCCTCAGTGACGAGAGTTCCAAATGCAAGAGCCTCAGCAGTGGGGAAATCAATGTTCTTGCCATCGATAACTGACTTGGTGCGGTTGGTGAGGATACGCTTCAGGTTACGGTGAACCTGGAAGCCTTCGGGAGCGGATCCAATGACCTCGCCAACATGCTCCAAAGACTTGCCGTCGACGCGAGTCTCGTTCTGGTCCAGGACCTCAGTGGCCAGCTCCTTGGGTGACTTGAAGCCGTTCCAGGCCGAGGTGGTCCACTCCTTGGAGGTGGGGGTGTACTCCTTGGACTTGGTGAAACTCTCCTCGAGCATTCCCCAGACCCACTGCTTGTGCTCCTCAACATCCTCCTTGGTGAAGGTGCCCTCCTGGAGGAGCTTGTTGACGTAGACGTCGATTTGAGGCTCCTTCTCGTTGATGCGCTTGTACATGAGAGGTTGGGTGAACGAGGGCTGGTCAGTCTCGTTGTGGCCGTACTTTCGGTAGCAGTTAAGGTCAATGACGATATCTTGCTGGAACTCAGCGCGCCAATCGGCAGCCAGCTGGCAGGCAAAGTTGACAGCCTCGACATCGTCGGCGTTGACGTGGAAGATGGGGGCATCGATGGCCTTGGCGATATCCGTGCAGTAGGCAGTGGAGCGGGAGAAACGGGGGTCGGTGGTGAAACCGATCTGGTTGTTGACAACGAGGTGGATGGTACCGCCAGTGGAGAAGGCGGGGAGGGAGTGGAAGCCGAGACACTCGTAGACGATACCCTGACCGGCGAAGGCAGCATCACCGTGAAGGAGGACGCCCATGGCGGTGCGGTGAGTCTTCTCATCGTTGTTGTAGTGCTGGATAGCGCGGGTCTTGCCCAGAACGACGGGGTCCTCAGCCTCAAGATGGGAGGGGTTGGCGACCAGGGAAAGCTGGACGCGCTTGCCAGAGGGAGTGGGACGCTCAAAGTTCATACCCAAGTGGTACTTGACGTCGCCAGAGCCCTCGTCCTCACCACCAGCAGTGCCAGCGAACTCGCTGAAGATGGACTCGTTGGGCTTTCGGACGACGTTGCTGAGAACGTTGAGACGGCCACGATGGGGCATACCAATGACAATATCCTTGACACCGTAGTCGACACTGCGGTCGATGAGGGCCTTCATACCAGGAACAAGGGTCTCGCAACCCTCGAGACCGAATCGCTTGTCGTTGGGATACTTGGTGGCGAGGAAGTTCTCGAAGCTGGAGCTCCAGATGAGACGGTCAAGAACGCGGCGCTTCTCATCAATGGAGTACTTGAAGGGTTGGGGCACCTCGAGGCGCTCACGGAGCCAGTCGCACTTCTCGCGATCGGGGATGTGGATGAACTCAACGGCGAAGGAGCCGCAGTAAACCTTTTCGCAAGTGGCGACGATTTCCCGGAGGGACATCTTCTCGCGACCGTCGCGCTTGAATCGGGGCAGGATACCAGGGCCAAGGGTGTACTCGGTATCAAGGTCCTTCTCAGTGAACTGGTAGTGCTCGAGAGTAAGCTCCTTGGGCCTGGCGTTGGCGAAGCCCGTTGCGTCGCTGGTGTTGCGGATGCCGAGAGGGTCGATGTTGGCAGTGTGGTGACCGCGGGCCTGGTAGGCGCGGACGAGAAGCTGGACCTTGAGATGGTTGGTGACGTCGGAGCCATCCTCCATGGCGAGGGTGCCGGAGAGACGAGGGACGCCGCCGGTCATATTGGGAACCAGGTTGGGGGGCGGCTGGAAGGCCTGGGAGACGGGCATGTCACCGCTCTCCATGTTCCGGAAGTAGATCTGCCACGAGACGTGGACGCTCTCTGGGTCCTGCTTCCACTGCATGTACATCTCGTCGATGTAGTTGGCGGTGCTTCCGGAGAGGAAGTTATCGCTGGGATCGGGGGGCGAGTTGGTCGCGCTGGTGGCATAGGTGCGACGGCCAGCGACGGCCAGAGGGCGGCGAGCAGACGCGAGCTTCCATGATGAAGTCCTGGCCGAGTTGGTCGAGACGAAGGCGGAAGACGAGGTAGCGGAGTATCGAGCGCCGCGGAGCAGCTGCGAGCTGGCTCGACAGAGGGAATTCCTCAACATGGTGGTGATGCCGGGCAGGACGGTGCCAGACAGGCTAGGGGGGTTGAAGGTTTAAGCGGATAGATGGAAGGAAAGCATCCCTTGGCAGGTCGAGGTGCGACGCAAAGGAACGGCGGAGTAAGTCGTGGTTGAATTGGGTCGAGTCACCGAGTCAAACAAGTGAACAAGACGAGGTTGTTATAGGGGAGGAGGAGAGTAGGTGAAGAAGTGACACGGAGGACACGGGCGAGGGAGGAAGAAAATGCTTGGTCGAGAGGTACTGTGCTGGACGGTAGCTTTGATGTCCGTAGGTCCCTGTGCTGGGGAAAAATACGATGACGGTGCGCCGGGAAACCCGGTTCTGGCCGCAAGGAACCCAGTGTCCATTGGGCAAGCAGCGCCGTAGCGCACCAGCTGCCACTGGCTGCCACTGGAAAAGGGTGGTCATGAGCTGCGCAGAGCTGTACGAAGCAGGGCAAAAGCAGTGCGGACGGGGAAGCCCGCACGGCGCCACCCAGCCACTCACCGCGCTGTGTTGCACTGCGCAGCGACCCCATTGGCCGCACATGCCGCCTGAGCGCCGTCATGCGGACACTTTCGGTGGCCCGGGCAGACCAGGGCTGTAGGTTACCGAGGATCGCTGGCCGTGCCGATCTGTACACGTACTGTACCGCCCGCCTACCCGTGCGCCGTAGCGTCCTTCTTGCAACCCGGCTCGTCGCTAACCCGCCGGGGATGTGCTTCCGTCTGGGCTTCGTCTGAAAGCCGTCGGAAAGACGAGACAGCTTTCCGGCGTCTCAACGGCATCTTGCTGCGCAGCGTAGCCTAAGACGTACCTGCAATTGCACCTCTCGGCGGAGAGGAAGAAGATTTCGCACGGCCAGGGCTGAACCAGGGGCGCACGGGAAAGGGAGACTGAGATTGCGGAGTAAATGTCATGATGATGCTGCAATCCTGGCCTGTTTGTGCAAGCCTGCAGGGTGAATAGCCGGCGCCACATTGGCTGGGCGAAAGACAGGGAGTTTGGAGGGAGTTTGTGGGGAGCCAGAGCATTCTCAGGGTTCCACGGCCCCTGAGAGGCTTCTAGCCGGCTTCAAGCCACACGGTGTGTCGGGGATACACCTCCGACCAGCCACACTCGAGGCCAGCTCTCCACTCTAGACGTCCCGCTCCACTTCAATGCAGCTAGGCGCGAGGCTGCTTCTTTGAGTGCATGAGCTTCGAAATCCTCAGAAACGACGTCGCATCTGCAAACAAAAAGCAAGCAAATCCGTCCCGCCGAATCATCCAACCGACAGCCCAAGCCAGCCAGACTATTGGCGGCCGTCGTCGTCATCATCCCGTGCAGACAGCAGGAGACGGGCAGTTCGTAATCGTGGCCTAACTCGCGATACCGCCGTCGCCGTTCATCATTCCACCTGTGTGAATCCAAAACCTTGCCTACCCACCTACCCAGCCTGGCCAGCTTCTCGCAGAACCCCAGACGCCACATCGACAACACCGTAGCATCGACAAAACCTAGCCAGCTGGGCATGAGACTTCTACGCCATTACGGGTAGAGACATTCTCCGGCACATCTCAGAGGCGAGATTCACGCCGCTTGAGCACCGCCCATCATGGCCATCCCAGTCGGCCGCACTCTCTTCAAGAAGAAGGATGGCATCTTGACCCTCACCAGTGACCACCAGTCCGTCACTTGGACTCCCAACTCTGGTGGTCCTCCCACCGTCACACTAGTCGTAAACAACATCACCAGTGAGTATAGTCGGTCAACATACTTGCAACCTTGCTGATACGCTTCATTCCAGACCTTCAGCAGACCCCCGACACATCGGCCAAAGTGATGCTGAAAATCTTCGAAAAGACTTCTGAAGCTGCTGAACCTGTCACCTACCTGTTCCACTTCAACACTGCCGAAGCTAAGGTTGAAGCAAAGGCCGTCAAGGATCTCTTATCTCGTCTGCTCGCAGAAACTCGCAGTGGCGATGCCGGTGTTCCCAAGCCCGCCGCACCAAGTGCCGGCGATTCATCGACTCCAAATGCCAATGGCGGTTCGGGGAGTGGCTCCGCCTCCATGTCCTTCGCCAGCGCTGCCAATCCCAACCCCTCCTCCCTACGGTGGTTCGACGATGCCCAGCTCAAGAATGATATCGAGCTACAACAGTCCCTCATGAGGAATGATACCAGTCTGCACCAAACCTATGTCGAGGCCATGCAAACCAAACCCGACTCCATCTCGGGACCCGCCTTCAACTCGCAATTTTGGTCTACCAGGACCAACCTTCTCCGGGCTCACGCCATCGAGACCAACCAGAAGAAGGGTGCCTACAATGTCCTGTCCACTGTCAAACCCCGGACAGTCGATGGTGAGCTGAAGCTCAACATTAGTGTCGAACAAGTGCAGATGATCTTTGTCCAGCACCCACTGGTGAAGCGCATCTACAATGAGAACGTGCCCAAGCTCCAGGAAGCCGAGTTCTGGTCTCGCTTCTTCCTCAGCAAGCTGTCCAAGAAGCTACGAGGCGAGCGCGTCAACGAAAACGACACAACAGATCCAATATTTGACAAGTATGATGCCAATGAGAACACCCAGACCTTCCAGAGCAAGATCATGTCACAGCAGGTTCCTCACATCATCGATGTTGAGGCCAACGAGGAGAATCAGGGTGGCTTCAGGAGCGGAAACGCCAAAGACGTCGAGATGCGGCCGCGGACCAACTTCCCCATCGTCAAGACTCTCAACAGCCTCAGTGAGAAGATCATGGCCAACGTTGCGCCTTCCGACGCGAACCCCGAAGACGGCAACGAGGCGTACGACACCTACAACGAGCTCGCCCTTCGTGATCTCAGGGGCGATGCCAAGGAGCACCGCATCATGCTCAATGTGAAGGAGCAGAGTAAATTCTTCTCCAAAAAGGACTCTGCGCCCTCGGCAAACGCACGCATATTTGCAAAGCAAAACACAGGCGACGTCCTCTTTGAGATCCACGGTGATCTCGAGACACTCGAGGGCGACGGCGCAGGCGGCATCGACCTTCACCTAGGCATCGGCTTCGATGACGAGAGTGACAGTGACGACGACAGACCCAAACGGGCGCATGTCGGCTCCCGTTCCGCCCTTCAAGCCGCCGACAAAGACGTCATGAAGGGCGTCCGCCAGCAGCGCGCTCAGAAGTATGGGCATGAGTCAGACATCACCACACCCATGGGTCTTCCCGTCGAGCTCACCCGCAAGTGCAGCCTCACCCACGCCACCACGATTGAGTTCCTTCACCAGTTCTGGAACGCCTTCCTCTCCGGCGACCCGGACCGCGCCGCTGAGTTGCAGTACCTCGCCGAGTCCCTCAACCGCTCCGCCACCCGCATCGCCGCCATGGCCGACGAGGCCGAGAAAGAACGCGACGAGATCATTCACACCCGCAAGAAGGAGATCCGCGATCACTTCCAGCGCACTGGCAAAAAGATCCGCTGGAAATCGGACAACGTTGGAGGTGGCCGGCCCGCCGTCATGCGACTCATGCAGCCGACCCTCGACGCCTTGGAGAAGGCCCAGGTCGACTATCAGCGGGCTCTCGCAGCGGAGAATATCCAGGTGTCTACGGAAGCATAGACCAGGTTAATTGGAGCACAAGTGACAAGCGAGCAAGGATTCAGGAGGATGTAAACAAAATTTGGGTAAAGAGCCGCTATTGTATCATATCAAACTCAGGTTCCGGCGTCTAAAACCCTCCCTTCGACGGGTCTATCTCTTTATTTTTTGTCAGGCCATGTTTCATGCAGGATATATCTCTGGTATAGTACAGTTGTAGAATACATTTTATTTCTCATCTCATGCCTCCTAGGCATTTCCAAACCATGCCAGACCAACATCAAATGGTGGAAGGAAGAAGCACCCATCATTTCCATCTGGCCATCGTAAATGCTCCAAGCTGGCCAGCGTCTATAATTAATAAAAGAAAATGCCCCCATACCCGACAACCAAAAAAAGGTGCCAAGAGCTGGGTTCCAAAGTAGGAGATTCAGGGGCCACCGGGACGAATGCGAATTTCGTTGGCTGCATCGGCGTACTTCTTCTCAGTCCCGACGCCAAAGCCCATGGACTTCTTGGCGTTCTTCTTCTTGGCGCCGTACTCCTCGTCGAACTTGCGGATCTGCTTGAGCGACTCCATGTCCTCGCTGATGGAGGCGGGGATCTGCTTGAGGGCCTTGTCGAAGTGGTGGCTGCGGAGAGTGCGCTTTTTGGGATACTCGTAAGGTTCCGGGCCGGTATGCTTTGCGGCGGCCTCATTCTCCTCCTCGACAGCGGCCATGGCGGCGGCGACAGAGGCGTTCTTGAGATCGGAGCCAGAATAGTATGGGGTTCTCTGGGCAAGGTCGTCGAGTGAGACGGACTCATCCAGGTCTTCGCCCTTGAGGAGGATCTTGAAGATAGCAGCGCGATCGGTCTGCAGGGGGAGGTCGATCAGAAGGCGACGGGGGAGTCGTCGAAGCACGGCGTCATCCAAGTCGAAGGGGCGGTTGGTTGCGACCATGATGAATGCCTCCGTCTCCTCGAGACCATCCCATTCCTTGAGGAACTGGTTGATGTGTGATCGGTGAGATGCCCGAGCGCCAAGCATGCTGCGGTTGGCCAACAGGGAATCTGCCTCGTCGATGAAGACGACACAGGGTGAGATCTTTTTGGCCAAGGTGAAGACGGCATGGATGAGCTTCTCGCTCTCGCCAACCCACTTGTCGTTGATGGTGGCGCCGCTGATCTCCAACATGTTTGCACCGCTCTCCTTGGCCACAGCCTTGGCGAGCAGTGTCTTTCCAGTACCTGGAGGTCCATACAGGAGACATCCGGGAATCTTGTCCTGCGCCAGAACACCGTACGAGAAGGCATCCGGGCGCACCAGGGCCAGTGATGTCAGGAGCTTGAGAGCCGTAATAGTGTCGGGCGGGACATGGACATCATCAAAGGTGGTCCGCAGGTTTTGGCGGTTGATGTGCCCTGAGGATATTCGCTTCTCATACTCGTTCAACTTGAGGGACGAACGACCACTGGTTTGTGAGTCTTCAGCTTTCTTCTGCGTTTCCACAGAGTCGGATTTGCCCTCCGGCTCCGGCTCATCTAGGAAACGCTGTCCAGGTCTTTGCCTGAGCGGACCCATGAGCAATCGCTCGATCACAGCGACTGGGGCAGCACCCTCTGTCTCCTTTTCCTGCTGCTTGGCAGCACAAGCAATGTTGTAAACCTCGGGGAGCGGGAGAATCGACTTCTTGAGCATCTGAGCTCGGGAGTCGGCTACGCGCATCAAGCCCTTCATGTGCTCGTCGGATAAATCAAGTAATTGTTGGCCGCCCAGCATCCTTAGCATCCTGTTGACATTGCGTACGTTCTCGACAAACAGATCCATATCTTGCAATGGAAATGAGTTGTCAGAGACTTGGGCACCGCCACCGGTCGGCTGGGGCTGCATCAGAGAGCGGTTCGGATCGATGTGGCGAGAGATGACAAAGTCCCCCATCGCCAGGTCTCGCAGCATATTCTGGTACTCGTCCGAGGGGTGTTCACTTGCTGAGGTGCCGAGGATGGCAATCCTAGAGCCATGCTGCCAAGCTGCATCAATAAGGCTCCTTAGCCTCGCAATGAGCATAGACCCTTCCAGAGTCATGCTAAGCTCAACATAGTCGTGAATATGAATGATTAGGGGCTTCTCGCGAGAAGAGCCCTGCTTCAAATTGGCGGCCTGGATGATTTGGTCGAGAACCTTGTCGATCTTGAGGTTGTCCCACTTGCCGAATGGGTCGTATCCTCCTTGCTTAATCTTCTGGAGTTCATCTTCCAACGATCCGGAGGAGCGAATGTTGATAACTCCGGTATCGGGGTCATTGTCCTCTTCTTCTACACGCGAGCCGACTTCAGGGTCTCGAAATAGCTTTCCATTCATCTCGGCAGCACGGAAGCCCATTGTCGACAGTGAACCCCGTGAGTATGCCCAGTCCTGACCAAGATAGTCTCCCACTAAGACTGAGAGATCCTGAGCATCCAATCGGATTAGATCCGCATCATTGAAGAATGCAACATGCTCGGCGGCCGCCTCTGAAATGGCCTGCCCGCCGTATCCGGACATTGACAAAACGGTAACCTGTCGCTTAAGGGCCTTCGACTCTGAATTTGGCGGTGCGGGTGTGTTGAGCTCGCGGCGGAGGGTAGATCGTATGGAAGAGAAAGTCAAGACTGGGAGATCAGCGATAGCCTGAGACAGAGAGTGGTCGAGTCTCCAGTCATAGTCGAGTGTACTGTCGATTGCGGTCTCGATGGAGAGGAATTGGTCCTGGAATTCTTGGCTATGGCGATCAAAGTCCTTGTAGTAGTGCCACCACCAAAACGGCCGCGAGGAGTAGGCGTATTGGGCATGTCGCGCAGGGTACAGCGAATCGGTCAAGTGCCAAGCAGAGTCAAGGAGCATGTCATAGACCCGAGTGGCACCTGCCAGCTTATGGGCGTGTTCCTCGAGGTCAGACGCACCAGGTTCCAGGCTGACAAGGTCATTGACACGTTCGCCGGCCTTCTCAATGAGGGAATCCACAGCCTTGTCAAAATAGGACTCGAGGGCCTTGTTGTATTTTTGAAGGAGGGTCGGATTCTCGCCGGGTTGAAGATCGATGGAGATTGAGGAGGTCTTGGGGCGCTCCGTGTCTTCGGCGAGGGCAACGGGGAGTCGAGGCCGGCGCCAGGCATGGTGAAGAGAGACATTGTCGTCGAGAAAGGACTGCGGGAGCTTAACAGGGGGGAGCGCGGGGGCGGCATGCTTGCGAGCAATGCGACTCTTTAGAGAACCAGAAGCACGGATCCTGGAGCGGCCAGCCGCGGATTCGGAACCAGTTTGAGGCTGAACATCCTCATCCTCGACGATGGCAGGGAACTCATTGGCCGGTTTGCCCCCATTGCTGGCGTCGGCGCTGCTGCTCAGCCAGGCGGACGAGATGGACGCGGGTCGCCATGACGGACGGGCGAGGGTTCGGGAGGCGAATCTCGGTCGTGGGGCTCTGGCGGCTAAGACAGCAGGATGGCGGAGGGCGCAAAGCCCTGGCGAGTGCATCCGGGCGGGTTGGGGTGAAGGCGGAGGTGGTGTGGGAAGAGAGCGAGGCTATAGACGAGCCCTGTCCAACATTTCCCATACAACTTGCGATTTCTCTTCTGGAAGTCGCGGCTGATGGTCGGAAGGCGTTGGGTCGGGTTTCGGGGGATTACGTGATCAGAATCCGCACTTAGCATCCGTCTCTGTGGTACTTAGGTAGCACCTGGGTAAGTACCTGTTTTCATCTTCTGTCCCGTCCACTCAAGTCAACATATCCGCGCCAGGGCCATAATTAAACAGGGCCTGCACTTCCGTGTTTCTATATATGGCTGCAAGGTACGTGCTTCCATGCGTCAATCAGTCTTGTCAGGCCGGGATGTAGCAAGATTCTTCAACTTAAAGTTGTCGAATCGCTTCGACCCTGGAATCCGGGGACCGGGTGGACAGTCCATTCGGCTGATAACTAGGTACGGTAGTGCCGCACTCGAGGTCACAGTCAGTCTTAAATAGGAAACGGCCGGAGTGTGCGCGTCGCCGTAGGGGCAAGGGACGGAACCCCATTGCAGAGATTCCAGTTGGCGAGGATATGAATGTCACTCGGCCTTGTGAGAAGACGAACATGGCCTGCCGCCGGGCGGAGGATCGGGCTGCGCCGGTTACCTTGGGACATTACTACATCCTTTCCCTTAAATGTCCTGAGGCGTTGCATCTACTGTTGGACCACCGTCCCAGCTGCATCCTTCACCGTATCAGCTCCTGTAACGTCATTTTATTTCCCACAAGCGCGGATGCTGCGCCCCATGCGCCTCGTGGGAGACTCGGGACGACAATAGGCGGCTCCACAAACTGGGCTGAGCGTTGCGTAAGTCGTCGACTGGCTGGACACAGCTGATCCAAGCGAGGTTTATTATTGCTCTCTTTATTGGATCGAGAAGCTTGATGCTGTCGGCAGCTGGTGGGTTCCCTACGGTTCACGCGTCATTTGCGTAATCACTGTTGCGACCGTTCCCAGGCATCTCTGATCCAATGAGCTGCCCCCAACCTCAACCACGACGTCGTTGGCAAGCTTCCTCTACTAATCACGAATCCTCCTCAGTCGCTCCCCGCAGACGCAGTGAGACCACTCGCCTCTGCCTCTCGTTTCGCTCCTGTTCTTTAAGCTTATTATCCGCCACCTCTTGGTCGTCAATGCGTGCTTATCCCCTAACTACTTAATAACCGCCTTCCACATATCATCGTGCCTCAAGTTGCTGCAGCCGGTGAGAGACAGGAGCTTTGTCCGTCGCAGCCACTAAGAAGACTCGGCTTATTGCTCCCCGACTTCCCCAGGGCCGGCCGCCCCAGTTTTAAGTCAGTTGGTGCCGATCCCAACGCATCCTTCTCATCATCATTGACTCCATCCATCGGCCGTCTCTTCATCACCTCCGCTCCGCTCACACATTTGGTCTGTCTTATTCTACCAATTTCAAATTCCCTACTTAATCCGTCTGTTCACTCACCCAACCCAACCTAACCCCACCAACGGTCCAACGGCGTCCTGTCTCGTCTGTCCGCTTCTGGACTTCATCCGCCGTGCTTTCCGCCCCCACCAACAACGCCTTTTATCACACACCCACTCTCCTGTTCTCTTGGGCTTCTTCTGACGCGGCTCTGTCTCGCGCAACTCTCCTCTTGATCTTCAATCCGGATACCACCATCTCTTCGTCCCCCAGGCCATGTTATAGCCTCGATCTTAACCATGGCCACCGACTACTACTACGACGACCTATCCCCTCCATCTCACCAGCAATCCGCATCATCAAACCCCGCGGCGCAGTCCACGTCCCAGCCAGAACAGCACCAGTCGCCTCCCACTCATCCCGATGATTCTGCTGCTGACGCTCCTGATGCTGCACCCGCCGACCGGCCCTACCACTCAAAACGGCCTCACAAAAAGTCCCGGGCCGGATGCCGCAACTGCAAGGCCCGCAAGGTCAAGTGCGACGAGGTCCGACCAACCTGTCGCTCCTGCAGGCTGCGGAAGGTCGAGTGCGTGTATCCCACTCCTGCAGCCTCGTTCCCAGCCTCATCATCCACTTCCGCCACCGTACTGCCATCGCCAGCACCATCAACGGCTGACCACTGCTTCGTACGCGGCAACTCCCCTGATGGCATCTCCTCTCCATCCTCCGTCGCTGTCTCTCAGCGCCAGGGCAGCCCTACCGTCGTCGCGCAGCCCCTCTGGTGCCCCAGCAATATCGACGCCGCCGACATGAAACTTCTCTGGTTCTACACTGCCTCTACTTCCCAGTCTTTCTCCGTCAGCACAGGAGTCCAGGATCCCGTCGCCGAGATCCTGAAGATCCGCATGGTCCAGGTCGCCTTCGAAACGCCTTTCCTCATGGACTCCCTCTTTGCCCTGTCAAGCCTCCATATGCAGAGCCTCAACCAAGAATTGGATCCTAGTCGCGCTCTTGCCTACAGAGCCCGCTCCTTTGAGGGCTACCGCCGCGCCGTTGAAGCCGCTGCACCCGAGTCATATGCCGCTCTTATTGCCAACTCCCTCTTTCTCACGGCCCTATCATCTCAGGTATTTAGAGAGGAAGACGGCAAGGACTTGTACATTATCGACTGGATGATCGTCTGGCGTGGTATTGGCCTCGTCATTGAGCTCATGGGTATCGAGAACCTCTTCCAAACTGGCATGTACGCCCTCTTTAATCGGCCACCTATCGACCTCCTACGCGCTTCCTCCTCCATACCTAACCACCTTCTCTTCATGGTTTCCTCTATCAAGCCTGATGAGCTAGATTATCCTGACATTAAGACGTACCATGAAACGCTCAAGTATGTCGGGTCGCTATACGGGAGTCTTGAAGACGGCATCACACCCGTCATGTGCCTCCGCATCATCACTTGGTTCACCTTCCTCCCTCGCCGCTTTATCGAACTCGCCCGCCAGCGCCGCCCTCGTGCCCTTGTCATCATTGCCTACTATGCCGCATTCCTCAAAATCGTTAAATCTGTCTGGTGGCTCGAGGGAGTCGGCCATCGCTCTCTGCTTGATATCTGCAAATATCTCGGCCCGGAATGGGAGCATCTTCTGGTTATACCTCAAGCGGCAATGCAGGTTGACGACGAACTGGGTCTGGTCAGAGTGATTTTTCAAGACCCCAATTGGGTCCCTCCCCAGCCGACCAACCTCCGGCTGGATCCCACCGCATCCATTACCATGGTAGACGACGCAGGACGACGTGTGGCATGGACCCCCGGCGAGAGGAAGATCGTTGTTCTTGACTCCGCCAAGCCTGCCGAACCTGTTGTATGGAATGCCTAGTTTCCCGTTTGTTTACAGGATGTTTTCGTGTATTCGTGATGTGGCTCTGGAGTCAATTCGACCCGTTGGAAATGGCTCGTCGATTGACAGTTCACGAGAGATATAGAACAAGGACAAGATGGGATCACAAAATGGAAGTCGGGATGGATATTCCGTGGGACTTACAGAATTACAAATGGGGGAGTATGGGTGTTATTAGAGGCGTCTCTGGATACCCGCAATACTTGAATAGTCTCTTTCTGTCACTCGTGGTTTATGTGCAATGAGGTGAACACAATAGTTTAATGCGTTTACTCGTTACAGCATCTCTACTCGGGCGATATTCCCCAACAATGGCCAAATACTTGCCCAAAGATACAACGAGGTCAATCTAAGAACTTCCAAACGCTCGAAGCTCACGCTCCTATCCCCGCTTCGTTCTGCCTTGTAGCAAGGAGTTGGAGGATAGCGACATGGTCATGTTCCGTATTTATATAGATATGGAGTATTGCTGCTCTCGCACATATATATTGCTGCTCGCACACGTAATCACATTCTGGAATTATACTGATAATTATCTACTATTCTAACAAAATTGTTTAAACCACCGATCCTTAGTATTTATTCTCTTAGCTTCTTGGGGGGGGATTTTGTGAATAAATATAAGCCTAAGGCCTAAGAATTCCAATATTAGATACATCAGTTTGCCCTGGGGTTTGGTCAAAGAGGCTTATACTTGTGTACTACTAGCAATACTTAAAATATATAGGATAACTCACCACCCGACATTACTTCCCTTTCCGGAGGCGACACCTCGACGTTATATACACCATCACATTAACCAATACGAGCATAGCGAGTGCCTTACTCCCTGTCATGTACGGAGGGCTCTTTCAAAAGTCTTGTCCAAGCGCCAGTAATATCATATCCATTTACCCCTGTCGGTTACCTGAGATACATGAAGCTGTTACAGTCTCGTTAAATAGCTGCTATAACTTCAGGAGTAGTACGCTGCTGATCAGGATATAGCGGTTGCTGTGTGCTGTAGCCTGCTATTCTTTAGGGCCTATAGAAATCAGAAAGTACTTAGTATACTTATTATCTAACCTAATAATTAGGACTTACTTCTTATGGATAAGACTTTTGAAAAGGCCCTCCGTACCATTCCATTTGCTTGGGCCAATTGTGGCTTGCTGAATACCGGCTCGCTGCGATGAATATGGCATTGGCTGACTAGCATCAACAATCAGAAGAATCGAGGAGCGCAAGGATCACGGCGTTAACGAAAGCTAGATATGGCTACAAGAGGAATTTTTTTGATTTCTTGGTACACAGCTCACAAAAGAGACTTGATGGAGCTTATGAGAAACCTCCCCGGCCCCTGTTCCTCTTCTCTATACACAGGCCCATTTCTCCCTCTGTCTCCCAGTATTACTCAACTCAGACAGCTTAGTTGTTCTCAAGCTCCGCCAGAATCTTCTCACCCTTCGCCTTGGCCGACGCGAAGTCACCAACCATGTAGAAGGCACCCTCGGGAAGGCTGTCACCCTCACCGCTGAGGATGGCCTTGAAAGAGGCAATGGTGGTCTTGAGGTCAACGAGGACACCCTCGATACCAGTGAAAACCTGGGCGACAGTGAAGGGCTGGCTCAGGAAACGCTGGATCTTGCGGGCACGCTCGACGGTAAGCTTGTCAGCCTCGGACAACTCGTCCATACCCAGAATAGCGATGATATCCTGCAGAGACTTGTACTCCTGGAGGATCTGCTGGACACGGGTGGCGGTGTCGTAGTGGTCCTGACCGACGACACGGGGGTCAAGCATACGCGACTTGGAGTCGAGAGGGTCGACAGCGGGGTAGATACCCAACTCGGAGATACCACGGGACAAGACAGTGGTGGCGTCAAGATGGGCGAAGGTGGTGGCGGGAGCAGGATCAGTCAAATCATCAGCAGGGACGTAGACGGCCTGGACGGAGGTGATGGATCCCTTCTTGGTGGTGGTGATACGCTCCTGCATACCACCCATGTCGACGGCAAGGGTGGGCTGGTAACCGACGGCAGAGGGGATACGTCCCAGAAGGGCAGACACCTCGGAACCGGCCTGGGTGAATCGGAAAATGTTGTCAATGAAGAGCAACACTGAGAAAACACGAGTTAGCCATCAACGAATCGTTTGCTGCTTGGGGACAGAAAAAAACTCACCATCCTGACCCTCCTCGTCACGGAAGTACTCGGCAACGGTAAGACCGGTAAGGGCGACACGGGCACGGGCACCTGGGGGCTCGTTCATCTGACCGAAGACAAGGGCGACCTTGGACTCGCCATCAAGCTGAATGACGGAGGTCTCTTGCATCTCGTGGTACAGATCGTTACCCTCACGGGTTCGCTCACCGACACCAGTGAAGACGGAGTAACCACCGTGAGCCTTGGCGATGTTGTTGATGAGCTCCTGAATGAACACGGTCTTGCCGACACCGGCACCACCGAAGAGACCAATCTTTCCACCACGGGCGTAAGGGGCGAGGAGATCGACGACCTTGATACCGGTGGCCAGAACCTCGGCAGAGGTAGACTGCTCGACGAACGCGGGAGCCTCGGCGTGGATAGGCAGGTGCTTGTCGGTCTTGATGGGGCCACGCTCGTCAATGGGGTCACCAGTGACGTTCATGATGCGGCCCAGAGTCGCAGGACCGACGGGGATGGTGATGGGAGCACCAGTGTCAAGGGCCTTAGCACCTCGGACGAGACCCTCCGTACCTATGACGCGGGTTAGGAAATTGACGCGAATTCTTTTGGGGGCGATAACATACCGTCCATGGCAATGCAGCGGACGACGTTCTCACCCAGATGTTGCTGAAAGATGTTAGTTGACGACCTGAGGCAGATGATTGACTGCTACGTACGGCGACCTCGAGGACCAGCTTCTGGCCATTGTTCTCGGCCTCCAGGGAGTTCAGAATGGCAGGGAGCTTAGGGCCATCGAACTTGACTGCAAGGTGGTCAGTATTGAAATTATTCGACTGTAGCAGGCTTGCTGCGAGCCTGTCGCAGAGATTGACTAACCATCGACGACGGCACCGATGACCTGTGAGGCAGATGGGTTAGCATTTGATTCCGTGGCTATTTGGGAGCCGGGCGACCGGAGAGGCCCGAGGGCGAGGTCGTCGACGGGAGCGAGCTCACCTGGTAAACCTTGCCGGCACCGACGCTGGAAGTGGACGCCCATCGGCTGCTGACGGGAAGTCGGAGAGAGGCAGGTCGGATGGCACGGGGAGCGACCGCGAACGACGGGCGAGCCGCGCGGGCGAAGGAGGAAATGCCGCTGCCGAGGGAAAACAAGGTGTCAGCTCAATTGGGCTTCAATTGGGGCGGGAGAAGGGCGAAATCATCGGCGGATGGCCCTGCGGGAGTGAAACTCACCTCTTGAACATCTTGACAGATGACAAAGAGCGATCAGAGATGGGAGTGGAGAGAGGTTGGTGAAGCTGAGGGAGAACTTTTACGGAGTGAGCAGTTTTGCTCGGGAGGACGACTTCGTCGGTTAGAGCTTTCGCAGCGGGTCACGTGGGACGCTAGCCTGAAATTACAGGCTCCTCCACTGCTGGAACTGCGATGCCGGCAATTTACCGGGACGATGCGGCGGGATTATTCGCGACCCAGACCCAGCGGTTGCCTTGGAGAGGGACAGATGGCAGCGGTGCGCCAGTGCGCCAAATCCGCAACGGCCGGACAGTACAGTGAGCAACAGCGGAGCAGCGGTACCTACAGACCTGGGGCTATTTCGGTCAGTCGGCCTCAGGCTGCTTCAACTAAATTTCACTGGAGAGCCCGAGTCTGAATCTCAATACGGCAGCACGGAAATCAATTGAGCGATAAAGAGGTGAGACGGCACACCGTGATGGATGTCTACGTAGCAGCCACGCCTGCTGAGGGGGCAATGTGATGGGCAATGCGCAATGGCAGCGACAGCAGCAAGCTGCAAGTAAAAGCACCAGAAGTTAGATGCACAAGATGCCTTGTGAGAAAGCGGGGAAAGTAGCATCCCCTGCCGAGATGGGTGAAGGAGGGCGAGATGGGGGGTGGACGAGGAATGAACCGGGGGGAACCAGCAGCAAGACAGAACAAGCCAGAGCGCAAAGACCGACACACTCGAAACACCAAGACACAGTGTCCCCCTAGGTACACAGTGCCTACTCCTCTGCTCCGAGGTCGTTGTGTAGCCGCCCCCTGCGAAGTGCGACAGGGACGCCAAAATCACTAACACCGCCGACACAGTGACATCAATTCACTCAGGCCACCCGCTGGCTGTCATGGACTTTCGCTCCCATCCGGCTCCGAACACGCTGGCTACATCACTGGAACCCCCCCGAGGTACGGAGGGCCCTTTCAAAAGTCTCGTCCAAGCGCTAGCAACACTACATCCCTGTACCTTGTCAGTTACCTGAGATACATAGAGGTTGTGACAGCTATCCCCTATACATTCTGTAGCTTCAGTGGTATTAGAGGCTGGTGGCCAGGATCTAGTGGATGATGGTGTGCTGTAATCTGCTACCTTTTAGGGCTTATGAGAAGTAGGAAGTACTTAGTGTACTTAGCCTAATTATGATTGGCTGGTTAGGAATCGTTGCTTTTTCTTAGGACAAGACTTTTGAAAGGGCCCTCCGTACCGCTGCTGTACATACGGACCCTGTTACCCCCCAGAATCACATCTCCAGCGCAGCGGCGCCTCTTCCATGCCTCCGATTCCCTCCTCCCATTGGCCCACCCATTGCTTGCCTCATGCCCCCTGTTTCCCACTCGCCACACAGCCAACCAACGAGGGCAATTGCGGAAAGCCCGTCTCCACTCCAAAGCTGGAGCTAGCTTCTTGAAGTTCTGATGGGGACGCCCGAGGACCCAGTTTATCTCCCTCCCTGCCGGTGTGGTATTTGCCAATTGTTCTTTTTATTTCCCTCGCTCCATCGCAGTCTCACGTTTTTTCTGGCTTTGTTGGCTTGTCTTGCTTGGCCTTGGCTTCCCCATGTCCGCCCGGCGCTCGCCCGTTCCCCGGCTGCCCCGGCTCAATTCCCTCGCCCCATCCGTCATCTATTCGTCGAGCTCTCAACTTCCGTCAGCCTCCTCAGCCGGGCTACGGGGACTTGTAAGAGGGAGAGACTTATGTAGGCATTGAACTTGCAGATTGCTTTACAATTTTATGACGAGGAATACCCCCACGTATTCAGCCCAAATGTTAAGCCTAAACCAAGGCCAATTGGCTCCAATTTATTCATGTGCCCGGCACTCACACCTCTGTGACTATCCCGAAACCCCGAGCCGAAAAATCCGAGGCAGCGCCCCAAGCTGCACGGATCCAGAAAGGCTCCATTAGGTTGAACCCCCCAACATCAAGGTGACACATCGTGACAAACAACTAGGCGCTTTTATCATCGAGTTCCCTTGACCAAATTTGAGAGATACTGTTTATTGCAAAATATCTCGGTAAAGTACATTACTCGACTGGACAGAAGTGAAATACCATCATCACCAACCCGCCTTCCTACGCAACGTGAACCTGAGGACAGACAGCCACCTCCAGTCATGTCTCCGCCGAAATGAATACACAAGCATCATCTTCATGCCTCGCCGGTTCTAACAAGCCAAACATATTCCACGTCCGTTTTACTTCCTCCGCTAGACCTACGAGATCTACTCAAGCGCCAAGACCTGTGAGGTGGATTATTTGTTAGTCAACTGCCAACACGAAGACAAAAGGTCAGAACTCGTGGTTTACTTACGATGGCTGATCGGCAAGGAACGTAGATATGAGTCCAGTTCTTTCGTCCATTCCACTCCATTGGTGTCGTGAAGAAACGTGTGTTCTCATCGACCCGGCCGTGCCCGCCCATTTCTTTCGAGTCCGTGTTCAGCACAACCCGATACGTGCCGGCCACATCGATGCCGATGCGATAGTCGCTGAAGCTCTCCGTGGTGTTGAAGTTAAAAACGAAGACGACTCCAGCTCTCTCAAACACGATGACCTTGTCACCCTCGTGCTTAAGCGAGATGTAAGCCTGGGGAGCCGCTAGCCACCCGTACTTAGCCTCGGTTTGGTTCATCACTTGGTCAAAGTGGTTGAGGAACTGGTACCGCAGGAGAGGGTCCTCTGTCAGATTGAGCTGGCGACGGGCGTACCAGAAGGAGTTGTTGTTCCCCGCTCGGGGGAAGTCCAGCCACTCAGGATGTCCAAACTCGTTACCCTCAAAGTTGAGGTAACCCTCGCCACCCAATCCGTGCGTCAGAAGTCGAATCATCTTGTGAAGTGCCATGCCACGATCAATGACAGAGGTCAATGGCGAGAGAGTCGACATGTGCGTGTACATCTCGGCATCACAGAGATGCATCATCAACGTCTTGTCGCCAACCAACCTGTAGCGTGTTAGTGCTTGATACTTTAATGGGTTCATGGGAGACTTGCGCTTGGTCGTGGCTTTCACAGTAGGCAATCGTCTTCTCCCCATGCCGTCGGTTGGTGAGCGTGTGGCAGATGTTCGCAAGGTCCCAATCTTCATCCCTGACCTCCTTCAAAATTTTGATCCACATATCGGGGATGGCCATGGCGAGGCGGTAGTCGAAACCCACACCTCCGAGAGACAAAGGTACGCAGAGTGCAGGCATTCCCGAAACATCTTCGGCAATAGTGATGCAGTCTGGGAACAATGAGTGCAACATCTCATTCGCCAACATCATGTACACAACCGCCTCCTCGTCGACATCGCCACCAAAGTACTCATGGTAGCCGCCAGAAAATCCCCTGCTCATGTCAGTATGGAGGAGTTAAGATGTAAGACAGATATGAGCGATAACTTACGTTCCCATGCCATGGTGGATATACAACATGCTAGTGACACCGTCAAACCGGAAGCCATCGAACTTGTACTCATCCATCCAGAAGCGCAGGTTGCTGAGGAGGAATCGCATAACCTCGTGATGGCCGTAGTTGAAAAGTCTGCTGTCCCACTGATCGTGTATTCCCTTACCACCGCTGTGGAAGTACTGGTGATCAGTGCCATCAAACTCGTTGAGGCCATCGAGCACGTTCTTGGAGGCGTGACTGTGGACGACATCGAGGAGCACAACAATACCCAGGCTGTGTGCCGTGTCGATGAGCTCCTTCAGGTCTTCCGGTGGGCCGTAGCGGCTGCTGGCTGCGAAAAAGTTGTTGATTTGATAGCCAAAGCTGGCGTAGTATGCATGCTCCATGACAGCCATCAACTGGATCACGTTGTACCCAAGCTTATGGATCCTGGGCAGCATGTCCCGGGTAAACTCTTTGTATGTGGCAACACGCTGCTCCGCGGTGGAGATACCGACGTGAGCCTCGTACACGCGTGCGCTGGCGGGCTTCCCAGGACGGGCATGCTTGAACGTGTACTTCTCCGAAGCGGGAGGGTTCCAGAAACGAGCGTCATATGCCGGTGAAACGGACAAGTCCTGGGTCACGTACTTGATCCAAGCGGGCAGTCGGTCGACGTGCTCGCCATTGGGCAAGTTCAAGGAGATCTTGAGGCCAAAATATTAGAGCTTGACAATGCTATTGGCACACCATTGACTGCGACGAACCTTGAGCTTGGAGTTGTGGGGAATAGCAGGCTTTCCCTTGATAGCAGGTATGGTGATCTCAAAGACACCAAAGTCATCTTTCTTCATGGGGTGTGACGTGCGATCCCACTGATCTATGGCTGTGTAAGCTTGCTTCTAGTTGCAGCAACGTCCTAAACATACTGAAGTCTCCAATCAAGAAGGCCGCCACGGCATTGGGTGCCCATTCTCGATAGATGATGTTGTTTTTCTTGTCGACATTGAGGCCAAACTTCTCAGTGCCCTACAATCACGTTTCAGCAAGCTGTCGGTCCGAGTGAGTGGGAGCCTTACCCTGCTGAACTGTTCAAGACTGCCTTCGGTGGCGGTAATGGTCTTGACCCATTCCTGAGCCTTTGCATATCGCCTCTTCAGCGTTTCGCTGAATGGAGACAGCCAGGGATCAAGGCCGACGACACCTGGAGTGGTTGTCAACGTGGTCCGTCCACTTATCAGATCATCACATGTCAGAGGTGCACTGACCTGTGCCGTCCTGAGCAGCGTCTGCAGCTGCATTGGAGGGGGAAACGTCAAGCGGATTGGCCTGAGCCTGAGCGATTGCAGCCATGGTGAAGGCTGGAAAGAGGTGGAAGGATGATGGTGAGAGATGAAGAAGGAGGGAAAGGTGGTTGAAGTCGAAAGGGGCGGGGTAGCTGTCGAGGTGGTGTTCTGAGCTTCAGTTTAAATGTTGGGACTAACTGAGACAGTAGCAAGCGTGAGAGTCCAGACCGCAGCTGTTGGCTGTTGAAAAGGGAGAGAAGTTGTGGAACCGGGCACCTCTGGAACGAGGATATTGGGCAATGGAACGTCCAAGATGGTGAGAGGAGGAAGAAGCGGGCGTGTTTGAGACCTGGCGCAGCCATCAGGTAATATCCTGCCTGCCAAAATACCTAAGCTGGACTTTGCTGATTGACACATAGCTTTATCGATAAAGCGGCCGCTTAGTTGGGATGACGTCGAGAAGGCGATTTTCCCAACGTCTCTGGTACGTACCGCGCCCGGGTGGTGCCGTTTCGCCTATCACTGACCATCAGTTGCAATGTGTGTCTTTGCACTGTGCCACCTCGATTTTGCAGCTGCAGAACTTTCTTGTTTAGCCGACTCGCCACTATCGCGGAAATGTTTGCGCTGCGCTCACCTTGGAAGGATAGTGGCGAATAAATACACGAACTGCGACGGAGCAACCACATCAGGTACCTAGTCTGGCCGGGCATGGATGGGCATGCGATGCGACCTGCTGCTCTCCACAAGCTAGTCGCTGGGAGGGGGGCTGGCCAGCGGTAACAGCTGCTCCTCCAAATCCAAATCCACCGATAGCGGCGAAGTACAGCCGATCGCCAGGTCGCAGCTTCGGAGACAACTCTAACAACCTCAAGGAGCTCTCTGGCTTCCCGTCTCATAACCCCATTGTCGTATACCCACACCGCTGAGGACCCCTTTCACTGGCCCCAAGCACTGGCTTGCTGGCGTGCGCCTCTCCCTTGTGTGATGCGATAAGCTTCCCTCGTCGGCTCACTACCGTTCGCCCGCCACAAGCCGTAACCGCCCCCGCATCCGGCATCTGATCGTCGCATCGTCACATCAGCCTCGCCAAAGTCGGTCGACCGTCTCCTGACGCCGTTCCCTGCGATCCTTATTATGTGACTCGAATACACACGACAATGCCGCCCTTTGTAAGGGTGCTTCCTCCGGCCGCAAGAGCCCTCCGCTCCGTCTCGAACCCTCTCCTTCGACCATTCCTACAACCATCTTCCTACCCACGCCATCGGCAACTGTCTATATCCCGCTCCCTAGCCGTTGCTAAACGGAATGCCGACTTCAACTCCGGATTCTCCGGCACCTATGATCCCTCAATCGATTCCGGGCGGGGGCCCATGTTCAACAAGACCAGCTTCGGCGTCCCCCATTTCTATCCGCGCGACCTGAAGAAACGGGTGGACGACTACGTCGTTGGCCAGGACCGGGCCAAGAAGACCATATGTTCCACCATCTTCAACCATTACCAGAACCTCCGCCGCCGACATCAGCATGAACATGAGGACCGGAATAGGCGCGATAAGGCGATGCGTCAGAGGTTTGCTCGAGACAGAGAGTTGCATCAGAAGCGCCACGAGATGCACCCGGTCGAAGGTCAGCGCGTGCCTGGTTGTGTCCCCGCGCAATACGCCACTAATGATCTCCAAGACGAGTTCCCGGGCCATAATGAGTCCGTTCGCCAGCTCCATGATAACAATGGACTTGAAGAAGATGCTCTCGATCTTCTTTACCACCCCGACGACCCTTCCACGACCGAACACGTCAAAATTGACAAGAGTAATTTGTTGTTGATAGGACCAACTGGTGTTGGCAAGACTTATATCCTAGAGTGAGTTCCATTGTAATCCATCGGGTTGTCGACTTTGAGCATGCTGACGACTCGTAGAACATTGAGCAAGAAGATCAAGGTCCCCTTCTCGATCTGCGATTGCAACTCGTTCACCCAAGCCGGCTACATCGGACAAGACGTCGAGACATGCATCGAGCGGCTCCTAATCGAATCGAACTACGATATAAAGGCTACCGAACATGGGATCGTTGTTTTGGACGAGTTTGATAAAATTGCGAGGCGAGAGTCCAGCACTGGCCGAGATGTGGGTGGTGAAGGTGTACAGCAGGCTCTCCTGAAGCTTGTGGAAGGAACTAAAGTCACCATCAATGTCAAAGACAATCGCTCATCCCGGTCAACACCGCCCATCACAACAAACTATAACTCGACGGGGTCGTCTTCTTCCTCGCCTCAAACTGCCCCGCCAAGTGGCAAGGTTGACCAGTACACAATCGACACAACCAACATTCTGTTCGTATTTTGTGGCGCCTTCGTCGGACTGGACAAGGCCATTCTTAGACGGGTGGCTCGACCATCCATGGGTTTCGGGGGCGAACTCCGCGGCCGTTCCACTATGTCTGGCAGCAAGCAGGTTCTTCCACCAAACTCATATACCCATCTCCCGCACCATAACGCCGACTCCGCATCCTCCTTCACACCGTTAGACCTCACCACTACGTCAGACCTCCAAGCTTTCGGCTTCATCCCGGAGTTGATTGGACGACTGCATAATATCTGCGCCCTCAGCCCACTCTCCAAAGACGACCTCTTCCGCATCTTGACCGAGCCTCGCAACAGTCTTGTTGCTCAGTACACGGCCCTCTTTGAGACATACCCCTCTCGTCTGTACTTTACTGAGAAGGCATTGTATGCCATTGCGGAAAGGGCTGCTACCTCGGAGACGGGTGCCCGAGGATTGAAGATGGAGATGGAACGGGTTCTGGCCGAGCCCATGTTTGATGCACCAATGACGTATGTGCTCATTACCGAGGCGTGTGTAAAGGGAACAGAGAAGGCTGCGTACTGGGGCAAAGACGGCCGCTTTGAACTGGATAGGCGGATGGAAGAGGAGGAGTTGAACCCGCCAAAGACGGAGCAATCCGAAACGTTTGAACGATACAGGGAAGCTGAGCAGAGTGGTGGTTGAAGAACAGAAAGCTACACATGGTAAATATGGAGAACTGGTTCGACTGATAATGGAGTTTTGGGCAATGGGAGATAACGTGTGCACATTTCCTGAGCTTTGGAAAGATACAAGAGACAAATTTCAAAATCACTCGACTCGGGTTCCGTTGTGGTAGTACAGTATTTACACCAAGAAGGTTTGATTTCTCTGGAGTCACCTCGAAGCCCCCATCCAGACCTATGCCCCAAGGCCATTTTACACACGGATACATCTCCATGAGTCACCCCAGCTTCTAGCACAAAGGAAAAGACGTCGTCCGCTGAATTTATTCGCTGCTGCCCTTGGGAGGGGACTGGACCATGCCCTTGCCCTTGTAGCCCTCGGAGGTGATACCAGTGAAAGGGTCGGATTTTTGGTTCTGGAAGAGGATGAGTCAGTCGAGGTTGGCTTGAGATAAGAATATTGCGGGCTCGGCTTACGATGAGGAACTCGTTGCTTTGCTCCTGGTACTCCTGGGACATGGTGTAGGGGACAGGCTTAGCGAAGAAGCGGATAACACCGAAGATACCGACACTGGCAGCGAGGCCGATGGCGACACCCCAAGCGACGCGGGCGCCGCTACCGGGGGGGTCCATGGCGCGGGGGCCGTGAGGACCGAAGGCAATCCAGTAGGCTATTGAGACAGTTTGAGTTAGTTTTCCAGACGTGATGCAACGATAGGGAAACGCAGGGGGGGGTTGTCTGAGCGGCATTGCATCGAGGCCCGTCTGCCAATCAGAAAACAGAATTGACTACATGATGCAATTGAGGCTCTGGCAAGACCCCGATGCAAGGCTGAGAGGTGTAGTGGAGGAGTTGTGGAGTGAATTGATGCTTGGGAGCGGAATGGTGTTGTGGTGGTGAGGTGACTCGATGACGAGGCTGATCTCTCGGCTACGGTGGAGGTATTTTCGTGGACGGGTTCAAAAACGCACCAGCTTTCTTCTCCTGGAGAGACAGCTCGTTCCAGTTGACTCCCATGCGGTCACGGAGAGCCATCCAGAGGTCGGCCTGCTCCTGAAGGGGCATGCCCTCCCATCGCTTCTCGATGTTGGCGAGGGTCGGGTTGGAGATGGCGTGAGTGGAGGCGGCTCGGGTCGCGAAGGCGGGCGAGCTGCGCACCAGGCTCTTGCGCAGGAGGTTCGACGCCGAAGTGCGCAGCATTATGGCGGATTCGGTGGGCGATTCGGAAGAAGGCTCGGCGAGTCAATTGGGAGGCTTCTCGAGAGCAAGTTCGCGAGGCGTCGGGTCGAGGGAGGTTGCGAAGAGGTTCGTCGGGACGAGGTTTATTGCTGGGCGAGTCAAGCCGGAGCAAATTCGAGCAATCGTATGATGGACCCCGTGCCAGCTGCCCGGAAGATGCTCGGCTACACGGATGGCTTTACTCCATTGGTGCATATCACGTGATTTATCTCATCCGCCTTGCCGCTTTGGACCTAAGGGGTGACCACCGGGAATTTAATCATCCCTCATTGGCTGTCAACATGACGACAGCTCCTTCCATTCCCCTCCACAATCTCTCAGCCCACTTCCTTAGATATGATTTCGGACGAACGCCGTGGAGAATCAAGACGAGACAAACCACTGTGCACTCAATGGCTGGTCAATTGCATACTCGACGTCTGAATGATTGTTTTCCGGCCATTGATCCCACCGGGGAATCTCGGCAATATTCTAGATTGGGGATTTTTCTCTTCTATCGTATTTTCAAATAACATCTGATCTTTCCATACACCCATGGACACGGATGCGGCGGACACCGGGACCACCCATTGGGACCACCCCATCTCAGCATACGGTTCCTTCGTCCCCATTAAAACTGCACATCGAATAAGTTTCGCCTCCGTATCCTCTCGCCGTACTTGATAAACACAATCGGCACCGGAACCATGCCCACTGCGATAAACGCGAGCAGGGACGTTCCCCATCCGTATCCCAGCTTCTCGTACATGCTCCGGCCCGCCAAAGGCAGAAGTGCGCCGAGCAAGGAGCGGAGGACAGTGCTAGCAGCCATGGCCGATGCCGCGTACTGAGAATAAGCATCAACCAAGTAAACGGAAGTCCCCATCTGCCAAGTGTTAGCTGTCGTCCAATAACACTGGTGAATCCACTGAAGAGGAACCTACCATTGCGCAAAGCATTCCGACACCAAGGAACCCTGTTCCAATGATGGGGAGAATCCAATGAGTATTCTTCTCAGCCGTCCAGCCATACCAGAAGAGGCCCAAGGGGACAGTGACGGAGGCGATGATCAAGACTGGCAGGCGGTACTCTGGCTTAGCTTCGCCTCCATTCTTTTTGGTCAGATACCTCGAAAGGGAGTCTGAGGTGCCGCCTGCGATGAATAGGCCCAAAATTGAACCAATACCGATACCCAAGTAAGAGAGGCCTACTGATCCCGTCGAAAACCCATACTGCCCTTCAAAGAGAACGGGCATAGCGGTAAAAATCAGGTACAAGTATCCGTAGACAATTGCCATGTAGAGGGAAAGAAGGAAGACGATTGGTGAGAAGAAAAGCATTTTAGTCGGCCGAACGATGGCAAATTTGAATAGCTCCTTCGTGCTCCGGCCGGTGTCGGCAGATGAGCGAAGCTTCATGTTTCCAGTCTCCTTCTGAAGCCTCTTTGTCTTTTCCTCAAGAATGGTGTAGGCATATGTCTCGCGCATGAAAATGAAGTTGACCACTGTAATGAGACCAGCCTATAAGCCAAGATGCCATTAGCAAATGCGCTGAGCATGCGGAACCTTGTCGCAACTCACCACCATGGCCACTAACCAGAACGACCAGCGCCAGCTTTTCGCCTCTGTCAGATATCCGCCCGCTGGAATAAGTTGTCAGATTTCGGACTCTTACATTCATCTTTCGCTAAGAAGCTTACCGATAGGACCTATAATAGGACCCAAGATAGGCCCTAAGATCCACGAAGCCATAGCAGCTCCGCGCTTTTCCTGAGCGATGATATCGGCCAGTGACCCTGCACCAAGAGCGAGCGGGCAGCACCCTGCGAGTCCAGCCAGCAGTCGGAATACAATCAGGCCATTCAAGTTAGGAGCCAAGGCGCATGCAACAGTGAATATCACAAACAAAACATTGAAGATGTTGTATATGTGCAGCCGGCCGTACATCTCAGACAGGGGCGCAATAACCAGAGGACCGAAACAATATCCGAGAAGATACACGGAGACGATGAACGAGGCAAGCTGTTGATTTGTGGAGTTGAATTCGATCATGACTTGTTCGATGCCAGGCGCAAAGATCGACGACGCCAAAGGTCTGTAAATAGTCAGAATCTGGCCGTCCAGACGATAAATATAGTTACGCTGTGACATACGTAACAAATGTGATCGAGGATACCAGACAAACGGTCATGGCTTTTTTCCCTGTCGACCAGTTCTGCGGGTTCGCTGGATCGTCTGGTCCATCCCAATCAACAATATTTGGGTCTTGGGGGCCAGGCTCTTCCAGGTCCACCGATGTTGAACCAGCCTCAATATCCTTATTCTCCTCATAGATGGGAGGTGTTGGGGTGCTGGCAGTTCCCAGGTCATCGGCGGTATTGGTGGCGACCATAGCGCAGTGAGTCGATGGTACGATAGCGCCTGCGTCAATACCTCGGAATGGTCCAACCAAAAGGCTCTGTACTTCTCTGAAACTGATATGAGAGCAGAGGTTGGTACAGGAGACGATGTTTTCGTCTACGAGAGCCGAGTAGAGGAGAAACTGAAGAATGGGTGGAGGCGAGGACCTTTATAAAGTATCTGCCCGAGATTCATGACAGCCGAGCCAAGGCAGCAGAACAGGGCGGTATTAGAGTAATAGCGGAAATCAAGGGCTCATGTAAGGTTCATTGTTTTTATGTCCGATGGTCGTAGGATCGAAGTCACGTCCGCCTTTGGCCGAGTTCGGTCGGATCGAGAGATGCTCATCGGAGGTGCATCTG
This sequence comes from Ilyonectria robusta, assembly GCF_021365365.1. Classification (NCBI taxonomy): domain Eukaryota; kingdom Fungi; phylum Ascomycota; class Sordariomycetes; order Hypocreales; family Nectriaceae; genus Ilyonectria; species Ilyonectria robusta. Next base: position 3,073,032 of record NW_025764437.1, on the reverse strand, counting down.
TAGGGTCGACAAATAGGAGCCAAGGAACGCGGGGAATTCCACTTTACTGAGTAGAACTTTGTAAAGACCCCTTTGAAAATCGGTATAATAACGCGGATATAAGACCGATGCCGATACAATATCGCCGTGGTAAAATGAGATTGGCTCGCTGCGTAGCTATAGGGTGCGGGTCGTGGGCGTCCATGGCGCGGGCCCGCGGATACGCCCATGGAAACTCCGCGGACCCTCACGGACTGCATCGGTTCCTTAACATGGTCTCCCTTCTACGCCTCGGACTCTCCCCAACACGGACTGCCAATCCCCTTCGTACCGCTCCTATCTAGCTGGCGATATGGGTCGACAGCCGCGCCAACGCCCAATATCCTGCCACTTTTGCAGGCTGCGAAAGTTGCGGTGCAGCCGCGTCTTTCCCTGCACCAACTGCGCATCCCGCGGACTGCCTTGCCCCGAGCCGCTGGATCCACAGTCTCTAGCCCAACCCGCGGCTGCCAAGAAGGCATCTAATACTAGTGTTGCTTCCACTGCCGATGCCGATGTTTTGAGCCGCTTGGAGAGGTTGGAGGCCCTTCTCGTGATTCGGAACAAGCAGTCTGAGGTCGTGCCGCCGTCCATACATGGCCCCGTCCAGACTGACACACTCCCCTCCGGGCCCCAACTACCCCTACCACAACCCCTTCCCTCAGACGTTCAGAATTTGACAGCGGATGCCCTGTTTCTTGAACTATCATGCCTTGGCCCAAAGCTGAGTGTGAGACCCTCACCTACTATGAATACTTGGCCATGTCGCTCACTAGCTCTACCAGGAGTTTGTACTCACGGAAAGCCTTGTCTTCCGTATTTGTCCCATCCGCATGATCACACAGTCGTCTTCATCATATGTTCCCTCATCTTCACTGTCTTTTGAGCCGACAAAATGCATCTGGCTACCCCAGCGAGAAGAGGCCAGAGCCCTGGTGGAGAAGTACCTCAACCACATCACTTACATCCACCACGTCGTCCACAGCCCTTCTACGCGCAAACTGGTAGACGAAGTCTATGACAGCTTACAGAAGGGCACGCAGACGCCCCTGGGTCCTGTTATTTTACTCATCTCTATCTGTGCCGACGTCACGTACTCGTGGACACCCCAGGACGAAGAGAGCGAGCTGTTCTCGAACGCCGAAGAGGCAAATTCACAATCTATTTTCTGGCTCAAGGCTGCTCTGGACCTTTTGGACCATGCGCAACGCAATGCCCATACTTCAATAGAGTGTATCCAAGGCCTTCTACTCTTGAGTTTTGTGATATGCAACCTTGAAGGCATCTCAATCCGGGCCAGATCCATCCTGTCAAAGACGATCGCCATGGCTCATGAGCTGGGGTTGCATCGTATTGATCACCCCAGCAATGCTGGGATGGGCCAGTCGCCCCGCTGGAGTGGATTGAAAGCCGAGATGGGTCGAAGGGTATGGTGGTATCTCGCCTCTACAGACTGGTGAGCTACATTCTTAAGATGCATGGCGCTCTGTAACAAAAGTCTCACAAGCGTATAGGTTATTGGCTCGATTCCCCGGTCCACACGAGGGGACGTATTCCATAAATCCCCAACAGATGGCCGTGAGAAAACCTCTGAACATTGAAGACGAGAATCTCGTCGACGGAGTAGAACCCGTGGGTCTGCCGATGGAGGTTCCCTCGTGCATGTCCTACTTTCTTCAACGTATCCGCCTGGCAGAACTATCTCGGGCCTTCACAGACCGAATAGGCCTCACGGCTTCTACCCCTGATATGGTGCGGTACAATCTCGTCATGGAAATAGATGAGGCAATCCAAAAATACATCCAGGAGATCCCGCCGTTTTTCACAATGGAACCTCAAGAGCTAGGCAACCTCCCGCCTACGGACCGCCGACGATCTCCTGCAATCATTGTCCAACGGCATGTGATCCATTTGTTTGTCCATGGCCAGCGTTGCAAGCTACATATTCCCTTTTTCGCGCGTGGTACCGTCGAGCCTGTATATGCTCGCTCGCGGGAGATCTGTCTCAAAACTGCACAAATCATCCTTGAGGCGGAACATCAACTAGAGAGAGAGAATATCACATTTGTCTCCACTAGACTCAGATTAACAGTGGTCCTTCACAGTGTATTCTTGGCTAGCATAGCTCTGTTGGTGGATCTCTGCCTGGGACCCGACACAGGAGACAAGACGAAGAGCCGCGAACTGATGGCACAAGTGTGGAGGATCCTGGATGACGCACAAGGACTCTCTATCCCTGCAACGAGACTCCAGGATCTGTTGAGGCAAGCGATGAAGAAGCATAAAGTGCCCCTTCCAGTGATGAGGACGAGGAATTCATGTTCGAGGAGGGAAGACGGCCAAAGTGATCCCCTCCCTCTCACACCCAGCTCGGTAACGAAGGGGCTTTCAGCAACCACAAGTCCGAACGAACAGATTTATCCTGATCCATACCTAGAAGATTTTGGTTCAAGGATGGACTTAGATGATATTGACTGGGACAGCATTCTCCTGGGCCTGGATGTCCCGTTTGTGTGAAAACATCAGACATGGTGTATAGGGTAACCCCCAGCCAGATGCTGGTCGTAGGATGTATAAGTAATGACACTATATAGAAGGCTCTCATAAATAAACATACCACTCTTCTTTTGATGAATTAGAAGCGAGATGCTGAGGCTAGCTTTTTCTTTGATGTATAATGTTTGGCCGTGGTTGAAAAATTTTCCAATCCGTCGATCTACTGAGCGAGCGTACATACGTTGCTTCTGGCTTTGATGAACAAATGCGTCTAAAACTAACGACCCCTGAAATGAGATGACATAAGATATAAGTTAGATAGTCATAATTTTTAACCCATCAGGTTATCTCCCATAACTTGAAGATGGCTGATATGTCTGTTCCTCTCTATGTAATACATGTACTGGCATTATTGTACCTTGAACCAATGACTCTAATACTCTCAAAGACTCAACGGAGTGAATTGTGATAATAAAACATGAAAACTCCTTGATTGATACGCAATAAATGTACGAATTCCCCACGTATTCCTCCAAAGGGTGATGATTCTGGCTTACTTCGATGCTGGTGCAGGATTTTTCGGTGGCTCTGGTTTTGTCTCGGCGCTGCACAGGAGAATGCACACTCAGCGACTGGTTTCAACCATATGTTGGGACTAATCGGGATAGTTACCTTTGGGAAGGGGTATCTTTTCTGAGTGCATCAGGTGCGAAGACAGGCTGGAATGTGTAGTATCCTGTCAAGCTGAGTGAGCCTCAAACGGAGCGAGAAACATGGGCTGAGTAAACTGACCTCCGATAACGCCACAGAAGACGGTCAAAGCAAGAGGCAATGCCCTCTCGAAGGCGGACATGGCGGCTGAATCTGTATTGTAGGGAAGAAGAGAGATAGTTGGTGAAGAAGTCGGCAATGGACTGGACGTGATTCGCCTATGGCTCATTGGAACCTGGAGTTCGGAATTGACATCGCAGTGGATCGGAGATCGTGGCTAGTGAAAATAGTGGATTGTTCCGGCGGCTCCAGGCGTGTCGAGTCCCGAACGTCGAGCCCCACAGGCTGCACTTTACCGTCTGCAGTGGCGCGTCCTTCCCTACTGGAACGCGTCTCCCAATTCCTGGACCGCGTTCCCCGCCATACCTGATCCGAGCACCAATTAACGAGGTCCTCATTCCACCAATTCACGATCGAAGCTCCCTCAGATCGCAGAAAACACCCCTTCACCGACAACTTCTCTCTACCGATTTGGACCCCGAAGCTCATGGCTCGATGAGATAATGACCCTTGTGGACCATGGCTAACTGGAAGGAGCTGGGGGAAGTCCCGGATTCGGAGGATGAAGATGGCTTCGATAGCCAGGAGATGGTGCCCCTACCTGGCCTCGATTCGTTGACGATCACAAAGACGAACCAGGCCGGCCTCGAGAAGGAAAGGGAACAGGTCAAAGAGAATGAGAGCGCAGAAGATATATGGGACGTTCCCGACTCTCAGGAACACGACCTACCCATTCTCCCGATCAAAACCGCCCGACAACCTACGACGACATCACAACCAGTGGAACCACTTCTAATCAACTCTTCACCACTGTCCTCGCCATTATCCTCACCACTGTCCTCACCATTGTCGTCCGCACGCAGCGATCGCAACCTTCCCCCCGTCGATTCCCTCCCCCCCTCACAAGTTCCTACTGCGAACATCGACTCTCAACTGCCGAACGAAGACCAACCGCAACTCGTGGGCCAGGACGAGATATCTAGAAGCTATGATGAGCTATCGTCGCCACCTCCCGAATTTCCCAGGATCGTTTCAACCATTAGGCCCTCGATTTCTTTGCCGGATGAACTCGATCCGTTTCTTATACAGAGTCAGGAGCTAGGCCGGGATGCAGACCTCCAGGCAGACAGGCGAGCAGCTGTCCGCTATGAGCGGTCCCTTCGCCCTCGCAAACCCATCCAAGAACACCCATACCTCCTCGAGAATGCCCAATACAGCAGCTTGCTCAGACAGAATGGAGTCAAACCCTTGAGAATGGCCCTGGAGGCAGAGAGGCGGAGACGGCAACAGGCTTCACAAGATAAGGACTTTGAAGACGACAGCCAGGAGTCGAGAATGCCAGAGGTATCTGACGAAAGCCAATTAAATGGCCTGGCAGACTTCCTGGATGGCATTGATAGCCTTGCTGTTCCCTCGCCCTCACCCCCCAAGACATCACCCCTGAATGATCGTGCTGGGCCAAGCAGCCAAGCGAGTTCAACGGGGGATACTGACGGTACGAGTCTGGTCGGGGAAGATCTTCCTGCCCTGCAAGATCTACTTAACCAACCACGCTCAATCCCCAAGAAAGCTACCAAGCGAAAGAGTTCCCCTTCTCGTTCGTCGACGAGGAAACGAATGAGACATGTTATTATCGACAGTGACCCCCTTGAGCCGGCATCGATTTTGAGGTTGGTGACTGGAACCACCGACTCTCCGGCTGCCCAACGAAACTCGAGACGAAGCCCCGAACGACCCGAGCCTGAGATTGACACGCCCCAACCCCAGCGACTGCGATCTCCCACACCGACGCCAAGTGCTCGACTTGCTCACCAATCGATAACGCCTTCCACACTACGACCTTTGGTTGTCGATAGCGACTCTGAAGACGAACTTGCTCAGCAAGACCCAGGCCCAATGTCAACTGATGGCGGTTCTGCATCCGAGACCGAGTCCGAGAGTGGTTCAGAAGTGGTCCATACCGTCAAACATCGCATCAGAGGCGTGCTTCCAGCATCGTGGCTTCGGTTAGACCAGCAGGCTGGCCGAGCAAAACAACAAAAAGACTCTCACAAACGACAGGCAGATCGTTCACCAGAACGAGAACAGAGACGCGGCGTCGCACAGAGACGACAAGCTACGTCAAGAGCTTCTACAACACCCCAGCTCTTTTTTGAGGACTCTGATGACGAGATACCCACCCCAAGACAGAGGACTACAGATGAAGTCTTTCATAACCAGACGAGGCTTGTGCTCCTGGAAGACCCTGGTTCGATGTCAGTCCCCGAAGCGACATGGTCAGACGATGGGGCTTCAGTGGTCGAAGATGATCGGATCGACCACATGCTGCCAGGAAGGAAACGCCAATTGAAGCTATCAGAATCCTTCCACGGTACCCCAAACCGGCCAAAGACAACCAAAAACCAACGAAAACATACATCTTCGAAGCCGCCCCGCCAACCCAAGATCACTGGCATGCTCAATGAGTCTCAATCCGAACCGTCATCGGCAAGAGAACTCGTGAAGAAGAAATATCGACAACCGACAGTGGGGCGAAAGACAAAGAGCGGAAAGGGGCGCCGATCACCAAATCCTAACAAACCTGCTGCTGCCCCGCATCTCAGTATTCTAGATGTAATAGAACCGAACGCTCCTCGTTTCCTCAAGATTGCCGCTCGAGCTGCCAATCGACGCCAGGGCATGGGAAGATGTAGTCCTGGCAAGAAATTGATCAAACTCGGCACTCGAGAAGACCACGTGGATGCTGTGTCAGTTCTGAATAATTGGAGGGCAGGGTCCATCCCACAGCGCCAGTCAGTATCTGCTGCAAAAAGGCAGAGGAAGACAAAGCCAAGACCACCGAAGAACCCCCTGAGCGAAACATCCCCGAACATCTCGACAGTTCAAAAACGCCAGCCACCACCATCTTCAGGAGCACCTCGCCGGCTCGTTCGACACATTACGAATGGGGGAACCATCAGCTACCAATCCGAAAAAACAACTGAAGCCTCTTCTGTGAAGCGGCAACGTCCCCGGGCAAGCGGACATCTTAGCCGGTCTGGCTCAGGTGTTGCGCGACCAGCTCAGCTGGAAATGGATGAAACAGACCAAACTAGCAACTTCCACTTTAACGCAACCAAAAGGCGCCTTGACCGTCTCTACCGGAAGCAACGAGAGGATTGGTCGAACTCGAGCATCCTGGCTCTCAATGATGGGACTACAGATGTTGAATATCCTGCCAGCCCTCCGCCGGAGGAAAACCCTGTGCCTCTGCGCATTGTAATGCCACAGGAATCCGATCAGCGGAAGTCGCGTTATCGGAAAAAGACCAGACCTCAACAAGTTGACATTGAAGCACCCCAATATAGCCGAGCAAGCGACCCCATCCTCGTCGAAGCGACCCCAGCACCAGAACCTATTCAAGCAGAGACAGAGGGACAAAGACTCCGCGGGCTCGGACCATACGGAACTCAGTACACCCATCACTTCGAGACATTCCCACTTGACTCCGGTGTCTACTTCCATGAGTCAACGTTGATTGGAAGTGGTGCCCTCGAAACGCTGGCCACCAATTTTGACTACCAGAAGTTTGCGGATCTCCGCCCTCGCTCAGCATTCAATCTCGGTGACCAAATCCTGAGATGGGGTCCATGGGATGCTCAGGTGTCCTCTGAACTGGGTGTCGTTCTCGATTTCGTTGCGGAGCAGCTTGAAAGCACGTCGACAAATGACACCTCAGCCTCCCCACCAGCCCTAAACGCCGCCGCCTTCGTCACGAAGTTCGCAATGGACTCGCTGAGTTTTACTGAACCGACGAGCGTCAAGTCATTTGTATGCAGAGCACTTGAGGTGCTCCAGGGTTTCAATGGACGCATCAAGACACTCTTGGGCCAGAGCAGCTTCAGCATACAATCTCAGTGCAGCCTAATCGCCAGCGTATACGACTACTTCCTGATTACCGCCTTTCTGATTTTAAAACTCTGCCAAAACGACACCTCCTTGATGAGCGAGCAATTTCAAATGGAGGAGCTGGTCAAAGACTTGGCAAAGATAGCAGTTTCGTCTCTCCTGAAGGTCGGACTGAATCAAGTGAAGGATACATATGGGCTGCTTCACGACGTACGGTTCCGAGAGAGGGGGCTTCGAGATGATGTGCCGGGCCTTCACTCATGGGTAACCGTGATGAAGGTTCTTGCGCACGCTCGGATTCTGCGATCGTCCTTCTGGGATGTTACCTATTCTGTCATGGCTACTCCCGAGGTTGTGACAAGCCTCGATGTCAAGGAGCATGAACGTCTTTGGAAGGATATGTTCACTCTCCTTCCACTCACCGAATTCAACGACAATGGAATCCTCGTTGCGGGTAGTAAGCACGATGCCGCAGTTGATGGCTGGGCACTACCCCAAAAGTTGCTGAAGACAGTTTTCCAGCTTTACAAGGAAAACGAACACCAACCCCCTAGCTTCAACAACTACTGTCGCGCGTTGGTTGGCCGATGTCACTACCTCGTTCAGCAGTGGGGATGGCGTAAATGTGTGGCAGTCGTTGGTGTCATCTTTGACTTCTTCGGCTCCCAAAACCTTGCACATCTTCGTAACGAGGAGGTGTTCAGATCTCCTAGTTTTCTAGAGGATCTCGGTGGAAACCCGTCACTGGCCGTGGAGAAGGTTGACAAGTGCTTCCATGTCTTCTTGAAGCTCGTGGCTTTGAGCATCAAAAAGTTAAGTGAAGTCGGGTCGCTGAACGACATTCGCAATTTGGTTACTCGTACCATGCCAAATCACAACCGCCAACTTCTCAAGGAACAGATAATCCACGAGCGAGATTTGGCGGCGTTGAGAAATCACCATGATCTTCTCTGCACCCTATTCTGGGCGTCTCCGCCCGAGTTGCGACCTGGAGCTCATCTATTGGAGAGGCTTGTTGTCCCGGCGAGCTCACACAAGGAGGCGTGTTTGATCAATCTACGGGCTTGGAGCCAATTGGCGAAATTCATCATTGCATCAGGAGAAGCAACGACCTCTTTTAAGCCATTCGCTCGGTGGAGGAACACCTTCTTTCAGTCGATGATGCAGCAGTTTGATTCGGTTGCCTCGGATATGCACCAGCAGTTTCTAATGCTGTCTAAAGATGCCAGTAACACCATTAATCCGGAGATGGTTGATGCTATGGTGGCTTTAAACAGAGCTGCTATAATGGATGTTCTTCAACTCTCCGTGACGGTTTCTTTGGATGTCATGAGACATGCACCAGACCTGGAAGCAGCCACATTCGCCCTGAACACGCTGCAGCTTCAGCAAGTGTTCAAGCACTTCGTCGCGTGCCCTCCCCAGCTCCATTGGTCTATCCTTCAAGTGTCCCTAGCTACTCTGGAGAGCTTCCTGTCTCGAGTTGATGAGTTCAAGGATAGCGAGGAAAGCCAGGAAAGGGAGAGCCAACTTCTGAACTCGGAGCAAGCGGATGATGCACTCCTAGTGCTTGATCATGACCTCTCCGGCAACTTCTTCTCAATGGCAAGGTGCATCGTCTCTGTACGCGGAGATAGAGAGCTTGGTGCGCTGGCATCCATTGAAAAGTTGCGGTGCACTGAACTGGTGATTACCCTCTCGGCGAGGCTCGGCGTCAGATTCATGAACGCCGGTATCCTGCGCCTTTGTGACATGTTCAAAAGTGGAAAATACGGACTCTTCGAGGACGTCCCGGCCAAGATCAGCCTCGACCAGCGTAAGTATTTGGTCTTGTTCATCGCGACTCTTTTCAAGCATGGTTATGACGATTTCGTGGATGCCGGGTTCACCCTCTCCGAAGTGTGGATGCTGTCGATTGTCAAACCTCGAAAGTACCTGGCATACGAAAATCAGCTGGCACAAGAATTGCAAAAGCATGAGAAAGAATTCGTCCCTGGAGCAGCGATTGGACTCGCAATCAATCCGGACTACAATGCAAACAGAGACATGTTCGAATTCGCCATATCTTGGATGCGAAGATGTCTTGGGGACGCAGGGCCAGCCCTCAGAAAGATAATCATTTCGGAGCATTCAAAGACGCTGAAGGCTGTAATGCAGCAGATCAAAAGGGACTTGCGAACTGTGGTTCAGAATGCTCCGGAACACCCTAGCTATGTGGCTTTCATCCGGGACATCATCACTCTCATCAGGGCCCATGGTTCGGAAATCTGTGCCGTCGACGACTTCTTCTACCAAATCAACAAAGAATATTCGCCTTCAATGCAGGACCCGCAGCTTCAGGTAGCTGGCATGCTCTCCTACGGACTGAGACTGAGTGAGGGTGACACCAAGGTTGTCCATCAGATGTTCTTTTTCCTCTTCAACAACTTCAAAATGTCGCTTATCAATGACAAACTACGCGACGAAGTTAAGTTGCTCCATCAGGGCATGAAGAACACAGGAATCTCGGCCTTCGTTCTCGGTAAGATGCTTCCAGCCATCATCCGCGCATCTTTTCTCGAAAGCTCGGCATTCCCACTGGTTGACGTCTACGTGGAAGTGTTGCGAGTGCTTTTGAACCGCCACGTTGTCCCGCACGAACTGACAGAAGTCGATCTGCCGCATCTTCTTGTTACGGTCAAGGCTTCTGTTAGCGGGTTGGACCAACTTCGCCAGAACGACGGCCCCCTGAAGGAGGAACAAATTTACTTGCTTCGGCAGGTGTTGTCGATGACCAATATTTTGTGGCCATCCTTTCATATATTCTCTATGTCGCAAAACCCACCTGTGGCCTGGAAGGAGACATCGCAAGCTCTCAAATACGCAAGCAGCGGCATCGAGACAGCTGAGATTTACATCGACGATCTCCTCGATCTTGAGGATTACTCTCTGAATGGAGACCTTCTCCTGTCAGGTCTGCGACGACCTACGATCGATTCGACACGGGTTGATACATACGTCAAAAACTTCACAGACAATATTGTAAATGATGTACGCAAAAATTGGATCGTCACCGGGAACAAGATCACCATCCAGGCACCCGGGAAAGGCAGAGGGATTTCCTCGACTCAATCTGGCCAAGGAGCAGATAAACCAGTCTGGGATGTAAGAAAACTGGTGGAGGATTTACATGAACAAACAAGAGAATGGAATGATTGGTATAAGAAGGTGTTTGGGGGACCATCGCGGCCCGCGAGGCATTGTATGAGCGCTCTGTTTTGATGAGCATAGGAATGGCGTTGCGGTGCATGCATGCTTGATTGAGGGTAAGGGAAAAAGGTGCATTCTAAGGATGAGAAGAACCATTGAACGGCGTTTGAACCGGATATATATATGCACACACAACACTGCAAAGAAATGAAATGGCAATTCTGTCCAACAACATTAATTGCTGTCATGGTCAATGCTGCTCGTATAATTAAGTGACGGATGAGGGTGGTATCTGCGTGGAGTTGCGACTCGCCGACATTTTCCCGAGTGACGTACTTTCGTCAACTCCAGACGCGCCAAACGCGTCTCCCAGCGACTCGGAGGCGACCTCAAAAACGACCAATTCGACGACAAACGAGGAGAGGGCGGACGGAGAAGGAACCCAGCCATGGCCTCGCTCTTCAATCTCCCGGATGAAGCCATCCTCGCGCCCTTGCTCCAGACATTCCCCTGCCGCGAGCGCCAAATCCGATCTCTAGCAACGCTCCTCCACGTAAGACCGCCCCAATGCTCCTATGCGTAGGTAGCTCTAGCTAACCGCCAACCAACAACCAGCCCGAAGCCGCACCATGTCGCAACCTCGTCGTTCACGGAACCTCGGCGACCGGAAAGTCGGCCATCGTCGAACAGCTCCTCGAGCGGCTGGTGGCGCACATGTCGACGCAGCCGCAGGCCGGCGGGTTCCAGGCGGCCGTCGTCAACTCGGTGCAGTGCATCACGGGGCGGCACCTATTTGAGCGCATCATCGGCGCCGTGGCCGACGCGCTGCAGTGGGAGGACGTGCCGCGGCGCTGCGAGTCGCTGGCGCAGCTGACGGTCGAGCTGGTCAAGATGCTCAAGTATCCTGCGAGGGATCCCCGCTGGCGCTTCGTGCTGGTTCTGGATGCAGTGGATCGCCAGAGGGATGCGCCGTCGACGCTGCTCCCAGCTCTGGCGCGGCTATCGGAGATTGTGAGTACATTTTGGATACTCCCGACTCTTCTGATGTGCCAGAAGCTAACAATACACCGTCTAGATCCCCTGCCTCACCTGCGTTTTCGTCGTCACCTCCCCCCCAGCCGGCTTCCTACGAACACCTGCATCCGCCGCTCTCCAATTCCCGCCCTACGCCAAAGCCGACTTCGTTCGCATCCTCTCACTCACGCCGCCCGACGCCATCACGGGAGCCACACAGCAAGAAACCGCCGACCTCTGGACCCGGTTCTGCGCAGCGGTCCACGACTCCCTTACAAAATCCGCCTCGCGCACATTGCCCTCCTTCCGACACAGCTGCCATGCCCTCTGGCCTCGGTTCACAGCGCCGGTATTGGCAGGGACACATACCCCGAAGGAGTTCTCCAAGCTGCTGATCGCAGCGAGAGTACACTTCCAGGACGAGTCGGTGTTGAACCCCAGCATCGTGTCAGTCCGCTTAGGCGCCACGTCCGCCGACAACAGCATCGCCAAGCCAGTCCCTACAACCGACCTCACAAACCTCCTCCCTACGACCGCCCGCCTCATCCTCCTCGCCGCCTACCTGGCCTCCCACAACGCTACCCGCCACGACCTCACGCTCTTCTCTACCTACCACCACGGCCGCAAGCGCCGGCGCGGAGGATACACATCTTCGCGCGGCGCCCCCCGTAGCAAGCACCGCAAGATTGCGCGCAAGCTACTCGGCGCGCACGCCTTCGTCCTCGAGCGCATGATGGCCATCTTCGCAGCCGTGCGCTCCGAGTGGGCCGACGGTAGTGCCGTGGGCGCCGCCGGCCTCGATTGCGACGTGGGCATGGCCGTTGCGACACTGGCCAGCCTCCGCCTGCTCACGCGGGTGGGAGGCGCCGGCGACGTCATGGACCGCGGTGGCAAGTGGAGGATCAACGTCGGCTGGGAGGTGATTCGCGGGATTGGGCGCAGTATAGGGGTTGAGGTGGAAGAGTGGTTGATTGACTGATCAATCAACCCGTCTGATGACGCAGTTGGCTAATAGACCCTGGTTGACGAAAATTACCGAGGCATTGGTATCACGCAACTTGAAGATAAAGACTCGCCATACCAATCATGTATTCCATGGTGTGAATCACACTCGTGTGTCTCATCTATCTCAAGCCAAGTTTAAAACCGTCCGTATCCATGTAATGATACAAGTTATCGAACATTCCCCACCGGCACTCGGGGGGGAATCATTTTCTTTTTCTAACAAAATCAACGCCTTGTCGTCAATGATATGCCATAACAAATCCCTAGTCTACATGTTTGGATAATTCTCCCTTCCAAACCAGGGTGTAAGATCCCAGCTCCAGTTGTAAAATAAATAAAAAGATCGGCACGTGAAAGGTGGAAGAGAAACATGCAAGCCGTTGTGCCTTAGATCGAGGAGCGTGCAGTTCAGGAGACGCCGGCGACGCGGTCACCGGTTCGCCAAGTGTCCTCCTGCTTCGTGCCGGGGGGGAGCCAGCCCGTGTTGCTACCAGATGGAGTGTGGCGCCCGTTCTGGGTCGGCCTCTTGTCTATGGAGGTGCCGCGAGCGCGATACCCGTCGCCGTAGGGGTGGGCGCTGATGGTACTCCGCGGAGAAGAAACGAGAGTCGTCGGCATGGTGCCGTTGTTGGTCATGGGGAGTAGAGAAATCTCCTTGCCCTGCGCCATCATCTGGGCTTTGCGGTCTGCCTTGTTGCTCTCACTAGTCCGGTCGTAGAGGTAGAGCCCGAGGAAGGTGAGGGCGATTCCCACAGCCTGCATGGGAGTCGTTGGGCTCCTGAACCAGAGAATGGCCAGGATAATGACGAAGACGCGCTTGATCAAACTGGCGACGGAGTATGTGACGGGAGAGACCATGGAGAGCAGGACGAAGGCGAGGATGTTTTGGCCAAAATGGGAGACTCCGTTGAACGCGAATTCGAGGGACAATCGACCGTGATCCATTGCGTTGGGAGTGTTGGCTAGGTCGACTGAGCCCTCTTGGTAAATGTTCTTGATGAGCCCCAGGCCTTCGGTCCAGAACCAGATAGGCATGGTGAGGATAAAAGCCATGCCAGACGAATAGCAGAGGAGGTTGAGCTTGTCCAGCTTCTTAGACGGGACACCTGGAGCCTCAGCCTCGGCCTTTGCAGCTTCGTTGAACAGCTTCTTTGAGAAGATATTTTGGGAGACAAAGATGATGGCGGCCAGAAGCGCTTGAATGACGCCAATTAGCTCACCACCATAGGTCGTCTTCCCGGAGCAGGCCAGCATGACACCCAGGGTCAGGGGAATGAGTGACAAGTAAGTGGCCGTGGGGTACCTGATGTCGTAGACGAATCTATAAGCGAAGACGGTGAAGAGCGGCGAGAGTCCCTTAATGGTGTGGACGAGGGAGACGGGGATCTTGGATGTGGCGGCGGAGCTCAGCAGATGGCCGCCAATCTGGAATACGGCGAGCGGCAGGGTGGTCATGATAACCTCTCGTGTTGGCTTTCGGATCGGATACTTGAGGGCCGTAATCTTGGTTCGCAAGACAGGGAAGACGACGGCGAGTTTGGCGATCGAGATGCACAGCGACGAGACGAAGGCGAACTGAATGAGGGTGAGGGTTGCAGGCTTGGGGAAGGCGTTCAAGATGGACTTTGAAGAGGTATTCGTGAGGGCCGAGGAAGTGTACCACAACAGACACAGGATCTATGTAGTGGAACGTTAGCACAGCACTTGGACTCGAGGCTGGTGGAAGCCAGGTAACAGATGGAGGGGGGAGCATACGATAAGCTTAGGGGAGACGGGCGCCCTGAGGGCCTCGGCGATCTCCTGGGCGTTCTGGCCAACGCTGCCATTGCGGGCTCTAATGTTGCGAAAGGCATCACCAAGACTCTTCTGTCTGGAGTGACCCCGGCCACCGGCTGACCATCCCAAGCCGTTCGAGTGGTCTGGCTTGCCGACGGGGAACCAGCGATCGGTGGTTCGGGGTGGGTTGCCGTTGGCGAAGCTGGGTGGCGGCCTATGCGGGCTCGGGGATCGCGAGAGGACGCCCATGGGCGGGTCTATGAGGTCGGGGAACTTCTCCATCGCGGGCTTGAGGATCGGGGCTGTTGGTGGTTTATCGGGTGGTTTGTAGAGGGGAGTCTCGCGACATCAGCGGCCCTTTGCTGGGGGGCGGCGCGCGACGGCGGCAACGTGGCCGGAAAGTAATGCGCCGAGGATGCAAACGAGCGACAAAGGATGGAAGGGGGGCGAGATGAGTTACGGGCGATAGATGCGCGAGCTCATGCTTATCGACGCCTGGAGGTGGACAGAGCCGAGACACGCCAGATGTTGGGAGGTCGAAAGTGGATGAAGGAGAGAGATGACGACGCTGCCGCGCTGGTTGGCGACCGACGACAAGGGGATGACTTCCGGCGGCTACGAAGTGTAGTGGTTTGTGAGAGGTACGTAGAAGGATGGCAGTGCAAAGTCTGCAGCCCCTCTAAAAAGGAAGCCCGCAACCGGAAATTTGGAATTGAAATCGAAAGACCTGAAGGATGCTTGCGGTTCAACTACATAGTGCACTAACTGGTGTGTCATGTCCATATCCATTGTCCACAGTCTGTCGTCGCATTCTTTGGGGCTATTATTAACTCAGGAGCGCCAAGCTCACAAGTCCTCGCCACCGGTTGCATGGTGCCTGCGCCATTGGAAGTGGCACCATTTCCCGTTTGGGCCTTTTGCCGCACTTGTCCCGGCTGCCGCGCCCAAGCTTGCCCGGTTGCAGCCCGATAAGCCGATAACGAATAAGCGCGTTCAAGCGCTCGTAGTTCCTTTTTTTTTTTCTCGCTTGCCGCTCCGGGACTCGTGAGGCTGCGTGCTGCCGATGCGCGAAAGACTCCACCTCACTAAACCAGCCTGCGCCTGCTCGTCCAACTTTCTCTCGCCCCGTCCATCACGCACCCCTCCAGGCCATCTAGAGCTACCCTCGTCGCGCTGTGGGCATGGGAAGAGACCCGAAGCAGTATATTGTTGCGCTCACGGGTTTCTACGCCGTATTCCAGCTCCTGACTCAGGTTTCCAATCCCGCCGCGTCACCCAAGCACTTCCTGGTCGCGACGAACCCGTCGCCAACCCCGAATTCGCCATGGCGGCCCCAAAGATGACCAAGAACCAGATGCGAAGGGCTAAGAAGAAGGAACAGAAGAAGATCCAGACAGAGGTGCGCGCGAATCCTTTTCGTTGCTCGCCTTACCGCACCACACATGCTGACGCGCCACAGACTGCCGCCGCGAAGCCCGAAGAGACCACCGTCGACGACAAATCCGAAGAGAGCGCAGCCGTCGCAGAACCCGCGTCGGATCTCGAAGTGAAGAAGAAGGATGATTCAGACAATGCCGCGCCCGCCGATGGACCCGCCCTTGACGACGAGTTGGATGAGGACCCGGCTTTCGCCCTGTACAAGGACATCTTCTCCAAGTTTGGCGCATCGGTTCAGGAGGATGAAGTCGCCAAAGAAGCCAACGCCGGAAACAAAGGAACTGTATTCTTCGGCGATGACGACGAGATCCCCGACGAAGATGACGAGAACGGCCCCCCGAAGCTATCCAAAAAGAAGAGAAAGCTGCTCAACAAGCTCTCGATTGCCGAGCTCAAGGCTCTCGTCAAGATTCCCGAGGTGGTGGAATGGCAAGACATCTCCGCCTCGGACCCGCGGTTACTCGTCCAAATAAAGTCCCAGCGAAATGTGGTGCCCGTACCAACACATTGGGCATTGAAGAGAGAGTACCTCTCTTCCAAGAGAGGTATTGAAAAGGCTCCATTCCGTCTCCCCAAATTCATTGCCGAGACTGGTATTACCGAGATGCGAGATGCCGTTCTCGAAAAGCAGGCCGAACAGTCCCTAAAGCAGAAACAGCGCGAACGAGTCGCACCCAAGATGGGAAAGCTCGATATCGACTACCAGAGGCTCTACGACGCCTTCTTCCGATTCCAGACGAAGCCCGAGCTGACGCGATTTGGCGAGGTTTACTACGAGGGCAAGGAGAGTGAGGTTGACTACCAACACTTCCGACCTGGTGACCTCACCGAAGGAACCAAGGAGGCTCTCGGAGTGCCTCCTGGAGCACCGCCGCCCTGGCTGATCAACCAACAACGATTCGGCCCCCCTCCCTCCTATCCCACAATGAAAATCCCAGGTCTGAATGCGCCCCCACCGCAAGGAGGCTCATGGGGCTTCCACCCCGGTGGCTGGGGCAAGCCTCCAGTTGACGAATTTAATCGTCCCCTTTATGGTGGTGATGTCTTTGGCCTCACCGCGCAGAACGGCGCCCAGAACCAGGCTGTCGCTCAGGCTGCAGCACTAACCGGCGAGACTGTTGAGCGTGGCCTCTGGGGTGAGCTTCAACCGCGAGAGGAGGAGGAGTCAGAGGAGGAATCAGAAGAGGAGTCCGAAGAGGAAGAGGACGAAGATGCCCCTGACGGACTGGAGACGCCCAGCGGTCTTGAGACTCCCGGTGGCTACGCAAGCACAGTGCAGCCCGACTATGGCACAGGAGTCGAGACAGCAATCGGAGGAGAGATGGACCTGCGCAAGGAACGTCGCGGCGGCTACGACACGGAAGAGTCGAGTGCTCCTCGCTCCGCCTACACCATCCTTCCCGAGCGACAAGTCCGCGCAGAGGGCTTCTTTGGCAGCGACCGTGTATATGACCTCAAGCAAGCCCAGCGTTCGGGTATGCCAGTGCTTGGTTCCGAAGACGACTCCCGCAAGCGCAAGAAGCCCGGAGACATTGACGTTGCGCTCGACGTGGACTCGCTGCACCAAAACGATGGCATCAGCAAGGACGACCTACGACGCAAGTTCGAGGAGGGCAAGAAGGAGGATGGCATCGGAGCCAAATGGGCTTACGACGACGATCTTAGCGAGATGATTGCACAGGAGAGCCGTAAGCGACAGAAGACGGAGGCCGAGCTGAACGAGAAGAAGAAGCAAGGCAAGTATAGATTTTAATAAAGCTGTCCTTGCAGATCAGGATGAGCTGGATAAGGTTTGGCGGGTGGTGAAGTATGCATGACAAGGAGGAGGGACTGGGTATTGTAAGATGTTGCTGGGCCGGAGCGTGCCTTGGCTGGCGTTTTTGAGAAGTCATTTATGGACAAGAATAGGGCAAATACCATGCTTGTTGAGGTTGTATGGATGGTTTTTGGCCGTGAGTCGTTGGCGAATATCAAACCTCTTTCATGTGGCATTATCACATCTTGATCCATTCCACTTCCCAAGTATATACCTAAGAGCTTTCTATTCATGAGCTCAACTACCATCTTTGTCTGTCCTATTGAAGCCGCTCTTCATTGGCCAACCAAGTTGTAACCCGAGGACCCTGCCGAGTAACGGGAATCTGGTATGAAGTTCGTACCCGAAGGCTGTCACAGTTTCCTATGAACCTTAGCATCTACCGCTTCAGCCGTACAAAGTCTCAATCGAGGGATCTCCAGCCAGTATTCTTGATTTAGGTCGTCGGCAAGATTAGGCCGAGTGTCGCCATCGCCAGTCATATCAAGACCTCCATTCCCATCCTCCCCAAACCCCCACCACACTCATATAAGCGGCCTTCTGAAGTTTTGATTTCTCCAAATCGTAGCCATGCCCAAAATAGCAGCTCAGACATCGCTGAACAATATCAAGGTACTCTTGCTCAAGGTTAACTTCTCAGCCAGCTTTCACACGGTCATCGTGTTTTCGAAGCCCCCCCATTTCTCAATGCCGACGGGGACAACTCCTACGCTCCAGAGGGCCGTGTTATTGATACCAGTACCCAGAAGTTCCTCCTTGGCTGCTTGTGAAAACCCCGTGCTGTTCAGGGCACCACTCCCTACATGGCGTCATTCATTCCCTCCAATTCAGCCTCGACATGTAATGTCCGCAAAGCTGATGAAATTTCGCTGTGCTTCACGAGAAATCACATGTCCCGCAGGCGCCAGCATTCCTTTAGCTAGCGCGTGAAGTGATAAGTGAGAGCTACAATTACGATAGATCGCGCAACTTTTAGACGATTCTCAAAAGAGACAAACTCTCTAGCCGACCTTTTGGGGATGGTATTTAGCGGATATACGTCCTTGGTCTTCCAAGTATGGTCGTCTACAGAGGCAATAGGGTAGAAGCTGTAACGGAAGCACTGTTTGGAATCCACATGTCCTAAACAGGGTAGACTTGATGTCTTGATAGTTGTCGTTAGCTTGCTCAGGTCGAGGCAGACATTAGGAGAGGCCCTTCGCTTAGATCTTTATAAGCCTTGTTGAGTTTCCCCATGGAGAAAGGCAGCTTTATCTTCTTCATTAAATGGGTGACGGTATGGGCTAGTCGCTCCTCTTTGGTTTAGTTTCACCATTAGCTCACAATTTGAACTTCAGGCACTACAAAGTTGAGACACACTTCCTTCTCTCTTTAGTAAGCGCATTAAATCATTAGAGTTGACGGTCTACCTCAGCCAAGGACTCATTCATATCGTTTACCGATTTGACGACATCGTCGTGGTGCTTGCGGAATATATTGCGGAATTTCATAGTCAACTGTTGGGTCTAACAGACCACTTGGCCGAACTAATCGACCCGCGCGCAGTAGCATGCACAGCCAACATTCGGGTTGCTTTAGGAACCGTCTAACAGGTACGAGCAATTCTGTATACAAATGCTTAGGTATTTATTGGGAGGCACGGTGCCACAGAGCCTGAGTAGCCAGATCTTAAGGTGTCGTTTGAGGCCACGAATCCCTTCTTCTGTTTTGAATGCTTTTCAGAACCTGCAAGCTCGATCCAGTCTAGAGAGACATGAGACGACGGATCCAATACACGTGGCGGAAGGAGCGTCTAATGTGGTAGACTGGTACGGGGGTGAACCTGAAGCTGACGATCGAAGTGTGCTCGACCATCTTCGTGCCGCGTGCATATTGACTTTCAAACGATCCCTTACCTCGTATATGGCTAGGGATAGTTCTACTTTGTATGTTCTAAAGAGTCTAGGTCGCAGTCGATATACAATTATTCTCTTGTTACATGCATCTGGTATTTTGATGACGGCTCAATGACCTGATGGTTGGTTCGCGAAATCTCCGGCGATACATTATCGGGTGCTATCGCCAAAGCCCTCGGTCGTCGTATGAATAATACTAGTTTGTCGCATATTGGCACTTGCTTATGTCCCTGGCAGAGTCTTCTACCAAGATTGGTATCAACGCTTCATCTGGACGAACTTATCAACCCAGCTACCCTAGACTCTTGGACCCGAGAATTCTCTACACGCCCAAAACTACGAGAACGGTAGCGACGAGTCTACGATCTTCACTTGAAGCGATTTGGACGGCATAACCGATCGACCAGGAGTTGATACCAGGTACCTGATTGAGCTTGGCTCTCTCATTTGCGCGGCGCCACTTGATTCGAAATCATCACATCCGAATGATGACACTGTCGCGTGCTCACACTCGTCATCTGTCAATCCTACCCTTTAAAATGCTGCCGGGGAGCACAAGAGTTAAACAAAAAGGCCAACTAGTAGAAGCTGACAGGAGTCATGCCACAACGGCCAATATCTGCAGTCAAAAATACGGGCTGAGTTGGGGGGGCTGTTGCATGCGTTCTTTGAGGAAAAGAAACAGTGCGGAACGAACAGAATCACCCGCCCAACTTGCATCTTATCTGGAAGAACTATGCTTGTTTGTGCCAGGGGGATCTACAGGCACTATTGACCTAGATGGCTCGTCATGTATTTCTGATATGACTGGCCCTAGCCTTGTGGAAAATGTGTCATCGAAGGAGGTACGTAAAGCTATCAACCTGAATCTGCGGGGTTGAAGGTCCGAGTCATATCTACACCATACCCCCCACTCTATGCCAACACTGAGACGGAAAACATTACTCATATCCACGGCTAATAGATCCGAAGTAAAAAGAGCTCCTTGTGCAGTGCAGTATCTGCTGCTAGCTATTAACGGTCTATCGGCACGGTCGCCATTCTTTGTACGAGTGCCTAGACTGGGGGAAACCGCCGAGCCTCTCCAATATCAGGGCCTTTTTACTGGCATAGAAAAGAAAGAAGGAAAACTACAGAAGGACTGCATGGATTCCACTCAGTCCGTTTTCGCACTGGTACAGAGCTCGTCGAGGCTCGTTGGCGAGTTCGTTGGATACGGCCACTGCATGACGACATTCGACACAAACGATGAACAAGGCTGGATCGAGCATATCGTGCATGACCACTTGGTCTATAAATTATCCACACACTGCATCTGTTGGTTCTGCGACCATGGAGAGTACAGCACAGAAACAAACTCGACCGTGGCCGTTGGGCGTGCTATGCCACACAGATGCATCATATTGCGAAGTATTTCTGGACTCAAAACTTGACCGTACGGAATATTCGCCCAGACTACTACGTCCTCGACCATCTGGATAGCTGCGGGATTATCAGGGAGGATCTGTTCTATCACGCGGCAGATTTCTAGGCGCCACCGCCAATTCCAAATCTTCATTCGGCGGGCTGACGGCCCTCTCCAAGCGAGATGCGGGAGGCTGAGACGCTCCATGACAGACATGACCATAAGCTAAGGAGGGGTATAGTACCGGTATATAAAGCGTCCTCATTCATATTAATACAAATGGTAGACTGTATATTCTTGGAGAGGAGAACGTACGTACTTCACTTCAATGCCCTCGTCATTCGACCCTGCACCGGCGTACTTCCCAAGCTCACCCAAAAAGTTCACGACAGCACTAACTCTCCTCTCTGCCAATGTTTGTGCTACAGATGGGACCACATCTTCTTCTAACGACACTTCATAAAAATGGCTGTGAAAGCGGAACGGGGACGCCGGCCTAGTGAAGAAAGTGAATGTGGGTTAGACGAGTGAGCACCAGATGGTTTATGGGTCATGATTTATCAGCTAAATACAAATAAAACCGAAAGAAGCGTGCCTGAAAAGGCTAAAATTGGCCCCATTATAGGTACTGGGTTAACACAAGTGACTGTCACGTCGACGTGGGCCGAAATCAATAGAGGCATTGATGCAGCGGGATTTTGGTATTCGTGGGATGCTGCCTAGGCTTAGAGAGGAGACAATGGCCATGTCTAATTGAGACCTGTAGTAACAATATCCGGAAAACATTCGAGAATCCCGGGAGGGAGCTGGACAGCAATTGTAATGCCTGGGAGGATTGAGGCCGTTGCAACAGGCGCTGGAAATAGCGAGGGTGAGGGTTTGCTTTCATTTTTATCTGTAATGATGAGCCCTCAGAGTCAATAACGCCATGGCGACTTTTAATCGAACGGGATCATGAATTCGAAACGACGATAAGTTGATCTGTTTATAGACTGGCCGACTTTCGCCGGTGTCAACTCCTTTGGGGCTCTCCGGCATGGCTGTCAGGCAGCGGGGCATTCGGATCACCGAAGTTGTGTCAAATCTAAGCTCTTGTCCCCCTCGTTTATGAGTAACACGAGCTCTATAAACCGGCTTCACTGGTAATTTAAATTTTGTACCTGTGCCTGGATAACGAACTCAACTTCATCCTATGATGCGCTGCTTCAAGTAACATGTTTCTGCCTATTTGGAAACCTTGCCCCTCCTTCAAGTAAGAATGAATCAAAGCACCCCGCCTTGTCCCAAATTGCAAGAATTTCCAGCAGCCACGCGGATGAGCATGTAAATAGAAATATTGATAGATATAATACAGAGCAGATGCGAAACAACCTGTAGTGTAGAGGCGTCCCGCACGATGTTCCTCTAGTGCGTACGGAAAGCAACCCATCTTCCGTAAACAATTCCCAGAAGCGCCAACAGCTATATAAACCATGCCTTCAATTAGCCCGCCATATTTCCCCATGGTTTTCTTCATTACCCACACCTATCCCGCTCACTTGCCCCTAGAAGTCGCCCCTACGAGCTTCCCACGCTTTCTCCTCGGCCGACCCCTCCATGAATGTGCCACAGCGCGTTGGGAGGGAACAGAGCTAGTCACGTTTCTGACCTTGTGCATCCACGTGGGCCGCTCTCTTAATTTGGCCGCGTCCTCGTTGGCTCCTGATGCCGGCAACTCTCTAGGTGAGCGTCTAATGATTGGTCGGGATGCCTCTGATACCGAAGATGGCTCCTTCTAAGAGGCCTTTCTCGGCTCAGTACACGTGTTGCAGAGCCATGGGGACTGGGTCACGGGAGTAACGGCATTCTCCTGGATACAGTCAGAGTGGTAAAGGCGACGCGAGCAGGCCTAAGAGCATCCAGTTAGCAAAATCCGCGAGAATTTAGATCATCCCAGTACCTTGTTCGAACAAAGAAGCAGCCTGGGTCCAAGAACCGGCAGCTGACACACCGTGCACCCATTTGCACCTCTGCGAATCTGAGAAGCGCGAGGGGATTGTTTTGGCGTGACATCCGCCGTCTGCGCACCGTTGGTGCCATTGGCATGTTCTCTAGCCTTGTGCTTTGTTTTGGTCCGTTCCTCATTAATAAACCCAAAGGCATCATTGACCGTTTTGTCGTCCAGAACATCACGCGCAAACAGCACACTCGTATGCTTCGCGAACTCCGTCATGCGATGCTTGGAGCTCGCCAACCAACAGGCTTGATCCCGAACAAACGAGAGCCAGACACGTGGGAAATACGCGCTCGTGGTAAGACTCTGCTCAAGCATGAAGGCATCCCATTTTCTGACGAATTCCTTCTCAGCTGGCGTTACATCTGAGAACTCTGCTATGCTCTCGCGATGTTTTTGGATCATCCAGGCGTTGTCCTTGATCGCCACTGGCACTTCATCGCCAGGTTTGAGTCGCGCTTTGCTTACCGGGTCGAAGAGGGGCCGACCTGTGTCAGGAATGAGGACTTTTGGCTTTTTAGATTGCTCGGCCTTCCGATCTGCGGGGCTTGCAGCTTTGGACCCAGTCTTCCCAGAGAGTTCCCTGACAGCGGCCGACTTTGTGGGGGAACGAATAGGCTCAGTGTTGTTTTCTGGACCCAGCCTGGAAGTGACCCACGAGTGGTCACCAGCGGCAAAAGTTTCCAGGTTGAACGGCTTTACGGGCGGTCCAAGCTGGTAAGTCCTGGTAGGAGTTGTGGGGGACTCAATACGACTCGAGACTCGAAATTGCGGCCCTTGACTTGTTGTCTCGAACACATAGTCGTACATCGGATGAGCCGTCTCCAAGTGGACTTGCAAATGAGCCACAGACTGGTTATAAGCACCGCAGCTAACGCAGCGATAGAAATCTAGGGAGACGGGCTGATCGGTGGGAAGATAGTATGTTACTCGACCTTCGGAGGCAATAGCCTGCGCAGCCGTTGCCCGCCGCTTTCTCTCCTTCCCTTGCGCCTGATCACTGAGAACCTTGAGGTTGTAGACCTTGTTCTTTGGCCGGGCTCTCAACGACCTACTAGGTGTCTGATCGCCTTCTAGATCGTCTTCTAGCTCGTCTTCGTGGACATGGCCATTGATACCGTTCGGCTCATCATCAAGGTTGGGCTCGAAGCGCCCGGTAGTATAAACTTCCGCATCCGGATCAATCGCGGTAATGCAGGGCATGGAGCCCTTTTCGAGGCGCTTCAAGGCACGAAAGCCTGTTGTCCACCGAAGGTCGACATCCATGACATAATCGGTCTGGCGTGAGGGAGCCTGGGGGTGATAGCCAGCTGTAAGACTAAGAGGATTCTTAATTCTGCCATAGACGTGCGGAAATTCGCTGGACATGACCCAGAGGCGCTTGGGTGAGTCGGATAGAGGCCCTTGATCTCCCACGGGAATGCCGAAATCATGAGACTCGAGAGGCGGCCAGGGCCCATCATTGGTAGCTTCCAATTCGATGACGAGCTTGTATGATTCAGAAAAATCGTGAGCATCGTCGTCGAGCCTGTTTATGAGAATGCTCTCCTCGGGAACGAAGAATGGGTGGGGCAGGTCAATGCGGGCCACCCGATGAGGACCGACGGGGTTCTTGTATGTGGTGATGTCGCAAACTTGGCTCTGACAGTGCAAGACGCGATCCCAGGTTGAGCTCACGTCAAAAATGGTAATGCGACAGCTGCCCTTGGTGGTGAGAATATCGCGCGGCACGACCGAGTTCTGATAGGTCCGGACCTTTTTCGAGTCCTTGTGGAAGACTTTCAGCACCTCAATCCGTAGCGTGGAACGGTTCTCTGAAGAGGCAATTAGGTGGTCGACGTCGAGGGAATCGGGAGACGATAGCCGACGACGCTTCTGGGCTGGTGCGCCATCGTCGTCGACGGAATATGACGCACGGTGCTTGGGGGTGGAGAGTGCCGCGCCCATGGCTGAGTTTTGCAAAGAGCTGACTCCGTTGATCCAGTTCTGCTGGAGAAAGGGGGCCGTCCGCTGGCTGCGTCTTTTCAAGTTCATGGCAGAGGGACGAAGATCATGGGAAATAAGGCGGGTGATGAGATGAGTGAGCAGAGCGCTGGCTGCTGCTACTGAGAGTCATTCAAAGCCGGATGGTGATGGTGCTCATTGTCGAAATTGCGGTGGTGGCGGCCTTGCAAGCCGAAGTGAGAGAAGAGGCGAGCCTGAGATGAGAAGAGAAGAGAAGAGCAGAGCAGAGCAGAGAAAGCAGAAGGCAGGAAGACCAAGGCGTCCCGAAGGCCCAAGCGACAGCGTGGGAACGAAGCCCCAGAGTCGATGAGTTTGGGTGCTGGGTGTCGAGTGTGCTGCGGATGCGGATGCGGGAGTGGATGTGGATGTAAATAATGAGGACAGCGCAGTCGCGTGCGGCAGCCGTCAGAGCCGCTGTTGTTGCCGAGTGACTTTTGGTGCACGGCTTCTCTGACAGGAAATGCGATGCATTCGCGCAGAGCACCAATATCGCATCAAAGGGCCCGATGAGATGGATTGCGTCTGTTGGTGCTGTTGTGCAAGCCGACGCTGGTGGTTGACGATGGGCGCGGCAGCGACGAACAGTGCAGTGAGACGCGTGCCAGTGGCAGGTGAAGGACAGGGAGATTCTATCGCGACTCCAAATGAGGCCTAGCGCGTGAATCAGACCTGGAAGCTGCGCCGGAGGAACCATTCATCATTGGGCAAGGGCGGGCCACTTTCCTTCCTGCAGCGAGCCAGCGCTCCAAAATCCTACGTGATTTATGCCTAAAAGCGGTGGCCCCGCTTGTTTCTACTGCTTTGAAGAATGTCGATGCGACTATCGGGATGCATTGCGCATCATGATGGACCCTCGCAACGGCCATCATGAGATGACATTTTGCTTTGCGCGAGTCAATCACCACCTGGCAAGACCCATTTGATTTTGAGTGGCGGCCTCCCGGGCGAGAACCTCGACCTCTGTAGCAATGTGCATCCCCAAGATGTGATTGCTTTTTTTAATTTCAAAGTCTTCTCAGCGCGCCTTGTCCGACCAAGACTCGATCGAATGTTCTTCGCCTTGCCTTACAAGACTGACCCATGTGTGATTGGCCAAGTTCTGGCCCCACCAATTTGTGTGGGCCACACGCGCGAGGCTGACCCCATTCCCCAGGCACCAAGCTGGATTGTGCCCCTCCGACCCTCCTTCAAATGCAGATGCTCCGTACAACCTCACCACCTTTTTCATAGCTCTTTGTTTGCAGCGCCACCGTGTCCTCGGCCGGAAAAGCAAGACTCAATCCACATGGATACGGGATCGCGATAAGCATCTAACTCGCCTGGTGCCGTTAGTCACTGTCGCCTCAATCCAGGTGCATCGCTTCTCGGCAAGGCAACAGCTGGCCGTTGCCTCCTAGGTATGTGATTCTTCAATATTGCGCCGGCTTGTTTACTCCCGCCCACACACATCGCTTTTGATTCTTCCCAGACCAGGACGACCCTCTGCCTACTGAATTATGCGCTAATGTCATATGTTTCTACCAGGCGCCACGTTGAGATGGCTAGGACACGAGCTGCCGACCACCAGCCTGACGACCATCATGCGACCCGTCGCAATCCGAGCCGAGCATCCCGCACAGAGGAATCCCGTCCACCTCGCGCTTCAACACGGTCGCACCCTCGCATCCACTATAAGGATGAATCTTCGAGCGATGGCGACGAAGTTTCCGACTCATCCCTTCCGAGCGCCGACAATGCGACCGAATCAGACCTAGACAGCGAAGCGGACTCGAGAGGCGGCACTCGTTTTGCGCCTCGTCCTCGCCGACACACCCATCGACCTGCAACAAAACCCCTCGAAAAATGCCATGGAAGTCGTCGCAGTGCACGCCAGGCAGCCATTTCACATTCTCAAACAAGTGAAGCTGCCCCGCAGTCGGTTTCCCCGAGCAAGCCCGCACGCCACCAACGCACGAGGAAACGTTCAAGCGGATCAAACCAAACACCAAATGCCACAAAGAGGCAGCGCACCGTGCCTCAGCAGCTAGAAACCCCTTTACCACAGGGCATCATACCAGATTGGCGTGATCCTCAGGTGCCCTATGGTGCATGGACCGATATCTTCTACTACGCGGCTACAACGGGCGGCCATGATACCCTTGACGTCAACTGGCTGATCAACGCCGCCACAACGTGCAAGGCTTTTTCCGAACCTGCTCTCACAGCCATCTATCGATGCCCGCCAATCACTACTTCCGGTAAGGCAAAACGGCTTGCTGCTCTCCTAGAGCGCTCGCCTTCTGAGACTCGATTTAACTACCACGCCAAAATCGAGTCTATTTACATAGATATTCAAGTCGTACCACAGAGCGTTCTGTTCAAGATTGTTCACCCTTTACCACGGCTCCGGGAGCTTGTATTTTTTACCCAACATGACCAGCCGCCATACAGAGAACTTGATCGCACCGTCAGGTGGCATTATTCGGAGGACATCTTCCGCGCACTCATGCCGTCTACCGCTCAAACAGAGCCTACCGACGAAAAGCCATTTCACACTGCATTGAGGAGTTGGGAGTGGAGCGGAAGGCTTCTAGGAGGACATGGGCCAACCGTCCAGGGCATCACCCAAGTGCACCAAGACCCCTCATTCGCTCACCTCACTAAGTTGAGCTTTACCAATTTCCAAGTTCCATCGTTGTACAAACCACGCCCAAAGCCGGGAGATGAGGAGGGTGAGCTGGAGCTGTACAACGAGGACGGTGCCGTAATCGACTCCATTGCAGAGGCCATTTCACAACTCCAATCCCTTCAACACCTTGTATTCGAGTCGTCCACTGTCATGAACCACCGCTTGCTTCTGCTCCTACCAAAGGACTTGATCCATTTTTCGCTCATCAACTGCTGGGAGGTGAAATCCGACGACTTGGAAGAGTTTCTTCGCACACATGGCAGGAACATTCGCACTCTCACCCTGTCGCATAACCAGTCGCTCGACATGGCGTTTTTGCCAAGCCTGGACGCCTGTCCTAACCTCGAGGAGCTGCGAATGAACCTATCATATTTCCGGCTCCACAACACTTTGTCCCTCGTCAACAATGACTCGGATCCCATGTATGATGTTGCGCTGCTTCCGCATCAAATTCCAAAATGGCCGGCCAGCCTCCGCGTGGTAGATTTCGAGCACATCCGGCATTGGAGTTTGGAAACGGCAGAGATGTTCCTCCACTCACTCATCGATAGTGCCGGGAATTTACCCAATTTACGTCATCTTGCCATCAAGACAATGCTGAACATCCCGTGGAAAGCGCGAGCAGACATGCGCCACCAGTGGCGAAAGAAACTGGACAAGGTCTTCCTCCGCCGCTACGAGCCACCGAGCAATCACACGTCACTGCGAGAGCCACCAGTCGACGAGGCGCCTGCAGCACCCCAAGAAAAGCCCAAGCAGAAGAGGCTCTCCGACCCCCCATCTCGGCGGAGCACCCGGCTCGCTGTCCAAGTCTCCGACTCCGAGTCGCGAAATAGCAGCCACTCTAGAGGTCGACGCAGCCTCGGCAGACCGACCTATCAGGACCCAGAAACTGACGAGGCTGAGTTTGAATCCTCTGATGACGAAGGGAGTGATTCGCCTGCGCCTGTGTCTGGCGACACGGAGTCGCAAAAGCTAGCGGAACGGGCACCCTCATCAGCGAAGCCCGTCATACAGGGCCTCTGTACCACCGTGTCCATTGTTTTCGACAACCAGAAGCCCACGGAGCTACAATATGGCATGGAGGACTTCATGGACGAAGACCGCGCCGAGTCAGACGGTGATTGGGATGGCGACCAGGACGACGACGAAGCCGCCTACGCCTGGTAATCTGCACCAACACGATACCCCAGTACACCCCTTGAAACATCCCGCCCTGTAACTCAAACTCAACACTGGGCTCTTTATTTGTTTTTTACACGCGCTATATGATTATGATATTATCCGCTCACCATGACATATGGATGACGCAGGAATCGGAACCGGAACCGGACATTGGCTCCTGCCGCTGAGGCGGCGAAGGAGGTGAGCGCTTCACTTGCTTACTTGTTTTATCAGGTCATTGCTTGCTTGCCCTGTACATAGCATGAGGGCCTCAAACCCGAGTTCAACTTGTAGCGTATGCGCTTTAGGTGGAATGTGGGAAAAATTCAAACGTTTCGCCTCACGCAAGGTGGTAATCTAAATATCCCGTAATAGGCCAAACACAAGAAGGCTTGGTTTCTTACACTTGAATGCCTGACAAAATAGCACACATGATGACATTTAAGGAGCCATTTCTTTGAGCCTCAAGTGTTGCAATCGTAATTAAATTTGGGACTCGTGGCGCCTTGCGCAGAGGGTATCTCATACCACGACAAATCTACTAACGAAACACTGACACTGCTGCTAATGTACATGTAAAAAACACCGCTGTCCAGTCCAGAGCCATGCGTGCATAAACTATCACTGGCCAACGTAAAGCCGTTGCAATCCCCTGTGCGCCGTATCTCGATTGCTCTCGGTGCTTCGTATCAGCTAGCTGAGGGGACCGTCTTAGAAAGCCGCGCCGCCCATGCCTTCGCCTGCCATGTTCTTCATACTCTTCTCGCTCAGGTCACTGCGCATTTCCCAAGCTCGTGAGTCGCGCTCCAGTCGATCCCAGTTGTACAAGCTCTTACGCAGGCGCTCTTGCTTGGCCTGCAGCTCGTCCCGCAGCTTCTCCTCCTCGTCCTTGAGTTTCCGGTAATGCGGTTCGATCTCTCGGGTCACGCCCAAGACAGAGGGCGTCATCGAGGGATCCAGTTTGCCTCCAGGGATGAGAGGCGGCAACGTTGCGAGCATGCTCTGTGCGAGCGTTTGTCGGGTACTTCCCGGATGTTGGGCTGATGGGCCGGTGGGGGGATTGAAGGGTCGAGTTTGCGTGGGGGTAGATGATGAGGGAGCATTAGAAGGAGTGGCACGTGGGCCGGTGGGAATAATTGAAGGCCCGTTGGGTGTGGAAGGAGTTGGTGAAAGCCCAGACATATGTCTCGGGGGTGGCTGGGTCCATCCACCTCTTCCACCACGAGGTGCGAAACCACCGCGAGCCGGGGGAACGTACCCCCGTGGGCCTGCTGGAGGGTTTGTCGGACTGGTTGTCCCTGATCGAAGTGGCGGAGGAGCTGTGGGCGTCTGAGTCCGCACCAGTGGGGGAGGAGCTGGAGAAGACACCGGTACCGTGTAGTTTCGATTTGCCGCAGGTCCAGTTGGGGGAGCTCTAAGAGCGGCTGGGCCACGCGGTGGTGATCGAGAGGCTGGAGGCGTCGAGTCATATGCTACGGGCCGGGGGGCGTCTCTGGGAGGTGCGGCCCCTGACATGCTGGGGTGGTGGGGAGAATCTTCGCGAGACAAAGCTGGTGGTGACCGGGCCCGAATGGAACTTGGGCGAGGTGACGACCTTCCGGATGCTGACTGAGAGGTAATTGCAGACGATATCCCTGACTCTCTGGGAGGAGAGACTCGCCGATACGACTGGTATCGATCAGCACCCCGCCGGCTTGGGGATCGCGAGCGTGGACGATATGATCCGCCCCCACCAGGTCCTCGAGGTGGCGACCTTCCGGGGGGAGTTCTCTCCCGTCGGTCTCTGTTAAATGGTGATCGAGACCTGCGTCTTTGAAAATTAGCAGTGAGTCGCTAACAAGTTGTGACTCATGCTTACCTGTCGTCACGACGATCAAAATCACGCTCCCTGGTATCGCGAACTCGGTCGCGATCCCATTCTCGCTCTCTTGGCCGTTCTCGTTCACGTTCACGTTCACGATCACGATCCCAGTCCCTCGCTGGGGACCGAGGGCGCTCGTATCTGTCGGCTCGCATGGGAGATGGCCTCCTTGACAAACTACGCCGAGGAGGAGACGGTCTTCTCATGGGAGATCTGCTTCGTTCTCGCCTGCGTGGGCTCTCTCGATCCCTTGACCGCTCTCGTCGATACCGATCACCGCCACTTCTAGACCGTCGGCGTGGCGGATATCTCCCAGGAACGTAGCTGTCAGATCCTGCAGGAGGAGGACTCCGGGGACGTGGACTTCTAGGTCGTGGACTTCTAGCTCTCTCCCTGATTGGGCTGCGGGGTCGTCGAGGTGATCGGTCCCTAGGCGTAGGTCTCCACGACTCTCCAGCGCCATACCTAACGACTTCCCCATCGTCATACCTTTGGCAAGTTAGCGCTAACCCAACAAAGCTGTCTGCATGGTGATGCGTGTATCGGTGCGGTAATTCCAGAGACAAAGTAAACGAAAGACGAAAGGAAACAAAAAGACCCAGTAGGGATCCGGACCGCTGTTGTCGCTTCATAAGGGTTCACCAGGACCAGTCGGATTGCGCTATCGTTTGAAATCACATCCGGCAAGAACCGCTGTCAAGAAAACCAAGCCAAAGCCTCAACACTCGTCAAAAATGCATGTCTTCTGGTCTCTGTTGGCCTTCATCCTCCAGGGATTCGGCTGATGAAACCTGCCACAGCGGGCTAGGGCTGTTGGTCCGTGGTCGTCGTTCTCGTCCCCAGACTTGGGTCATACGCAAGCGGAGTCGGTAAAGAAAATCCTCGGCCGGGTCTTCAAGGTAATGGTTACACGGCCGAATGAATCGTGCGTCCAAGACGAGATCGCCCACTTGCACCCAGGGATGGACGTGCACGAACAGCACGCGTATCCTTTGCTTACAATCCTCGGAGATTTGCTAGACCTCCCAGATCGTCGAGAACTTTTGTTTCTTGTACAACATGAAGTCAATCTTGTGCATTGCCCAGTCGCCATTGCAATTGATCGGGTACTCGAACTGGCATATCTCGAATCTCTTGGGACGGCCTGTCGGGATCATCGTATATAGGTGATGGAGGTTGAGGGCGTAAGGTCGACGTTCTCTTTCGACTATTTCCGGGGCGAAGGCAAGTTCTTTGGTTCCATATTCGACATAGTCATAGTCCACGGAGTCTGGCGGGGATGGGACGAGTTCGCCCAGTTCGGTCCATGTGAGACTGGCTTGGGCCACCAACGCGGTGAAAGAGACATCGTCAGAACCTTCCTCCTGTCCATCCACGGTGTATCTCGGTTCTTCAAGCCAGGGTTGGCTGGCTGTCGCGCCCCGTCTCGATTCGCTTTCGTCGTGTGATGACCTTCGGCCTGGTTCCAACGGTCGAAGCGCGAATGGATGCATCGTGTGGCTTTATTAGGCCGCGGTGCCTCAGTCGTCTCGGTATGTCTGGCTCCAAGATGCCACCCAAAGAGGTTCTAAAGTATGCGCGACCGGTCCAAGGAGGGTAAAAGCGAGTGTTCCGTCCACCACGGCGTAGGATATCGATGATTTCCAGGTTGGTCTGGGAGTGAATGGATGATGATGATGGGAGTGGGCAGAGCAAGAGAACAAAAGAAATCCAGACATTTACTTACCTCCTACCACGATCGCGGTCCATAGTTGCTGTGAATACGCGACAAAGCGGGCGGCAGGTGCCTTGTTCGAGACGATCCTGGCTTCGTGCTGGGTGGGAGAGCGCAAGCACGCGTCCTTGCGACTCCTGTCAGGAGCTTTCCGAGAGGGTAGGTCGGAGATTTTGCATCCCGACCCCCGGATAAGGCGATAAGAGCACAGTGCGTATGACAGCCCCACTAGTTACACACTGTATGCTTCAAAGAGATCATGACATCCAAGCTTGCATCATGGGCAATTTACACAAGTTTGCCAAATACCATCATTAAATCTGACAATACATTCAAAGAGGATGGTATAGATACACTATTTATATATCGTCCGTAAGGAAACGTAACATACGTCTGGAGTCTGTCGATTCCTCCACCCCTAGCCTTCAAAGGCCGCCGGACTTCAACCGCCAACCCCCTATAGCAGCGCAATCCAGGACCTTATCCCTGCAATGATTATGGCTTGTCATCCTCCGTCGAATCGCCAAATGTGTTGTCTGATGCTCTCGCCATGATCCATTCCTGGGCTTCCGTCGCATGTCCCTGCATCATCTTATTGAGGCCGAACATGGGACTCCTCACCACTGTCCCGAACCGTCGCTTGTTGACCTTTCGGGTGAGGTCATGGTCTGACCAACAAGCATGATCGCCTGCAACGTAGACTCGCGAGTTCTCCTTGTACCATGAGGATAGGTCGGTGTCGATATCAGACTTGACAGGTCGTAGGTTACCTGTTACAAAGTTGACCACCCCGGATATACTCGATTTGCAATCTAGAAGAAGTCAGCAAGACGCGTACGCTCAAAGCGAAAGAAATCTTACCTCTGTTAAGTAGCAAAACTTTGACTCCAAGGTATGCGTTTCCGACGCCCATGATGAAAATGTCGTCAGCATCATACAGTTGAAGATAATTATCCCAAAGATAGCAGACCAGCGACTGGATCTGCTCCTGGAGAGCCTTCTCTTTATATGTGGGTATATACGCGTCGGAATCCTAAATTGTCAGAAACGGGCCACTGATATGCATCGGGATACCTACTTCTTCATGTGTAATGTACGCAGGTACGTTGATGTCCATTACCCCAAATTTCTGGCCAACAGCCCAATCGATGTACTCAGTCACTCCATCGACCTAGATTCATTAGCCTCTCGTGAATCAAAACAGACGGGTTTAAACACTTACCACCCAAGCATTGTGCGGCTCAAGAGTTGTGTCGATAACATCTGGCTGCGCGAGAAGTTGGGGCCTGAAAAGAGGTTAGCAAGTAGAGCCCATAGGCATGAATTACTATCTTACGGGTCGTGGATAATCACGAGGATCCTTTTCGCATCGTGTAGATTGGGCGTGACCAAAACCTGGTTCTCAAACGATTTGTAAATCTGATCTCGCTGCACGTATAGGGGGACCATGCTATGCTTGGCCTGCAGGACTTGTCGTTGCGCATTCCGGATGACGTCGTGGAGGCGGTTCGCGTTGAGCGTCTGAACTTCAGGAATATTGATGACTCCAGGTCGCATACATTCCCAATATGGAGCTTGGTGTGCCTGGACCTTGGCTAGTATGCGCGCGGCCTCCTTGTTGATCTTGGGAATCTCCATCTTTGGTGGAGGTTCACCCATCAGGGTTCTCGCTACGGCAACCGCAGAATTGGAGATGGCCTTGAGGTTGTAGCCGCCTTCCAAACACACCGCGACCTTGCCGTCTGCGAGCGACATCAACATGTGAGTCATGTGGGCGTAGCAACCAGGCGAGACAAAGCAGCCTCCTAGCTCGTCACCATCTGCAGCATCGAAGCCTGCAGAAATCACGACGAGGTCTGGGTTGAACTCCTTGGCGACTGGCATAACAATCTTCTGGAAAGCTGCCATGTACTCTCCATCACCCATCCCCTGATCGTGCCAGCCAATGTTGATGTTCTTGCCGAGTCCAGGGCCACTACCACAGTTCTCGATTCCACCATCGGGTGTCATGGGATTCGGGGGCTTGCCCGGGTAGAAGATGCCGTTTTGGTATACATGGAGTGAGATGTAGAGGACGTTGGGATCCTGGTAGAAGATGTTCTGAACACCATTGCCGTGGTGCACATCCCAGTCCAGCACTAGAACCTTCCGACAGATATCTGGATAGTCCTGCTGGCAGACCCTGACGGCCACGGGAACGTTGTTGAAGAAGCAGAACCCCATAGGGGCATCAAACTCAGCGTGATGTCCTGGAGGGCGGATCACAGCGAAAGCGTTCTTGACCTGTCCCGTAACGACATTCTTGCACGTTTCGATGGCACCTCCAGCCGAGAGCACGGCTGCTGGGTAGGACATGCTGCCGACGTAAAGAGACTCGCGACCCTGGTCGTACTGCCTTGTGAGCTCTCGTAGCTCGGTTGTGCTCATGTTTTCCAGGCTCTCAACCCAACTTAGGTGGTCAGGGGAATGGGCGAGACAGATTTCTGCTCTTGTTGCCGGGCGAGCAGGTATCCGCCACATGTATCTTGTCGGGCATTCTTTAATGATCCTGGCAAGCTCCGATGCTGGGCCGGTGTATACGAGACCCATCTTCTTAAAAGCTTTAAAGATCTCGTGGATTCGGCGAGGATCCTCAGGATGATGGGTATTTGGACTGAAGTCGGCGTTCATGTGGAGTTTCATGCGATCATCGTAGCAAACGCCCGTTGGGAGTAGGCCACGCCGTCGCATTTGTTCCATAGATAAGTCTTGAGGCTCCGGGTCGCTGTCTGCATCATAGCTACCCTCCTCGGATGCAGTGTCGTCGTCGTCGATACCGTTGCTACCACCCCCGGAGAGCCCGTTGGGAGCGTCGGCATCATTCATGGGATGATCCTCGCTATCCATTGGGACATTGACTTCCATGATCGGCTGGAGTGAGATTCCTTACTGAGGAACGAGTAGGACCAGGGGTGATGCAGTAGCCACGCAAAGGAGAACGGCTGGGTTTCACAAGCACCGTTCGCCGGTGTCAGTGTCTGGACTAAGGTTAGGATATGGGTAGTGTGAGGATGAGTAGATGCGAGACAGCAAACAAGTAGAGGAGGGTATAAAGCATAAGAAGTGTGAAGATAATGTGTTGTCAACTATGAGACCCCATGTTTATGTACGGAGCGCTGCTGAGGATGGGTCTCATTGAGCCAGCACCATAAAGACGCGCGAAGAAAGTGTGAACAACCAGTGTGAACAACAAGTGAGAAGCAGGCACAAAGAAAAGGCCGGAGCTCTGAAGAAAGAAGCAGCTGGCGGGCCAAAAAAAAACAACAGGAACACGAGTAAAAGCGCACCAACTTACCGAGTCGAGCAGAAGCTCCCTCCCCAGGGTCCGGATAGAAGCCAGTGGACCAGGATGGCGCGATGAATGAGGAGCCAGCGCAAGACCCAGGGCGCTTCAGGCGATCAACGCATATGAGAGGCCTTGCAGTTGAGAGACGGGCGAGATTCAGCGCAGTTGGGCGGGCGTCGCAGCGTCCTGGAGAGCAACAGAGGGCGAGGCGCGCAGGAGTGTGGATTGGCCTGAGCCTACCTATCTCTAAGTTGGATGCGAAGGTGAGGCTCGGTGGTCGAGGTTGGCTTTGGTGGGCTGGCCTAGGTGCTGCTGGCCAGTGATATGGGCCGCCGCTCTTAGTGGGCAACCCCCGCTGGCTTTGTGCTGAGCGTTAGCACAGGGGAGCCGCTAATTAATCCACCACCACCACCACCATAGCACATGATCGCCCACAGACCATCACATCTCTCCCTCGCCTTGTATAAAACAAGGGATGTCAGGAATTGGTGTAACGCCACTGGAAGCCAATGTTAAGATTGTGTCTCTTAGTGCGCTTGAGTCACTTGGCGCCCAGTTTGGATGGCAGACGAGCCTTCTGGGCTTCCATCCCCCGTCCTCGCTTGGGATCGACTAGATAAGATTCACTGAACAAACGGCAACGTTGCGTGTCTCTAATATAAGTCAATCTGAGAGACCATAGCCGAAGCTCCAATATTCTAAATCTACCTATACCCTTCGGGAACACTACAATCTTCCAGCACCATGAGCTCAACAAAGGAACTAACACCATTGCAACACAAGCCTCAGCGCACCGAAGGCACCATAAACCGTCCGTCCGTCCAGTTCTGGTGTTGAGGCTCTTCCAAGTACGATCCGTCATCTCCTCGAGGCGAATACTGCGAAAAGGACCGGACATATCTGACGCCTGGCGGCAGAGATCCATCCGGCCTAGCATCACCACAAAACGTCAGACGTTCACCGTCGCGCTCATCGTCAAAGTCTATGACTCCGCCGCTGCCATCCTCTGCTAGACTTGGCATCCTGTCCAGCCATTGTCGCTCGTCCAAGGCACATCGAATGGCAATCTGGATAGATTCCTGGTCCAAGGTAAAGTTGGGGTGGTGCAGGCTCGCCTCGGTGATCAGTCGTTTGCGAGGATAGCTGTAGATATTTTCGAACAGATGCATCAGCTCCTTGGGGCCCAGCTTTGCATACGTCTTGACAATACGACCCCAGCGGCTTTGGTCATTCCAACCCGTCATCAACGACTGAGGACGATCAACGGTGTCAATAAGTGGTAGACCCCAAGTGTCCTGGATGCCATGTTAGTAGTTGACTTGATAGAGTCTCAGATTGAACTTACATCTTGCTGATAAGGGTCGAGACGAGGACAGAGGTAGTGCAAAACTACATCTTTCATCGTCTCAACCAAGTCCATCAGCTCCAACAGCTCGCTCGTAGAGTGGCATCGCATTTGGCTCGTCCGAATGTCGTCCACATACGGTTCTGGAAGCCCGACCCTCGGTCTTGGCAGCTCGCCGTGGAAGTAGAAGCCGTATAGCCACCACCTGTAAAAGGCTCTGCGGAATCTCTCTGCTTCATGGGGTCGGAGGAGTCTGCAATTTTCCGACTCGTGGAACCATCTCATCTGGGGAAACCGTTCCTCCCATCTGTGCACAAGTTGGCAGTATTTGAGGAGAGGTCCAAAGTCACGTTCGGTCAAAATAACCGTCTTAAGACCTGGGTTGAGAGACGTGTTGGGCTTTCGTAGTTTGACAATAGGTGTAAAGCCCACCCGAGATTTTGCAGCTTCCATAGGCCAGTTTTCCGATCGTGGAGCAAGCACAGTTCCAATATCCCCAGCATGACGCTGAAAGACAATCCTGCGGGGTGCATACAGCCCTCCCGGTGACTCCAAGTCACTCTCGGAGGCAGTGTAAACTTGCAAAAGCTCATCGAGCGGACTAAAGTCTCGAGACAGAACCGGAAGTAATATTGATGCTTTTCCTTCCGTAAATAGGTTGAAGAACGTCCTGTGTGCGGCAGCAAAGTTGAAGATACCATCCAGATCGAGCTGGTGGTAGATGTCGAGGAGAATCTCAACGGGGAGCCCCGTCAAGCAGTGTGTTTCAGATGTAGGTGAAGCCATTTTGGTTGTGTTTATGAAAGGGGGGGGACAAATGGGGTTGACGGAAAAAGTTGGGAAAATGGATATGATCCTAGGGTGACGAGTGATGGCCTCTGGGTTCAGTAGAAACAAAGGAGACAACACGAGAGTTTGCGTTGCTCCTTGTTTGCTAAATTTGACAGGTTCTCTGTGTGAGGTATCAGAAGCCGAGGACCGCCACTGCGAAGGGATCTGGATGATGTTAGCTTGGTAGGTACCAAGGCAGACAGAAAAGAGACAAAGATACGTACCAAATTTAAGTGTCATTTTGGTGTATGATAGGGACCGAAAGGTCAGTGGATTAGTGTCTGGAGTGAACCAAACGGGTAACGTCCAATGAGTCGCTTTGATATGATATCAAAGTACGCGTGGTATTAGACGGCGGATGCCCGAGGTGCCTGAAATGACAGGTGCCGGGTTATTCTTCACGGCTGGCCGTAAAGAATGGGTGGAGGAAGGATGAGATGAGAGCGCCAAAAGCTCCCTTGAAGCCTCACGGTGTCGACTGTTGCGTCACCAAGAAGCGATTAACACTGGTGGCTTACTGACCGGCCACCCCGGCGTTGGGGCTTGAAAGAGTGCAGGAAATGCGCTGCGGCATCAATTGAAAGGAACAGTCTGCATCCATTGCGGTGGACAAAATCATCGCGATTCCAGCTATGCTTGGACGATGTCGCAGATGAGATCGAAGGTACAAGTTGGAGGAAAGGGGCTATGACTGACACGTCGAGAGAGCAGGTTGGTCTGAGTCGCGTTTGATACCAAATCGCCGAACATTTGCCGGTCACCGGGCCAAATGATGATGCAACTGATAGCGGAGTTGTGCATTTCGGTGAACTAGGATAACTTATCAGAGAGTAGCATAAAACCATTCGCAATAAAACAAGCGAAAATTCCTTTTATGAACGGCACTACATAATCCCCATGAACTCCTACACCCGTCCCGGTTTTAGAGGCATAGAAAGCCAGAGTATCGACAGGTATCACAAAGTCTAAGCGAACAGCATCTTGGTATCCAGCTCGCTCTTAGCCACCCGGGGTCCCTTGGTTCGCAGTCCTAGATCGCCCTTCCTGGACAACCGGCCTACGGTCTGCTCAGCGCGAGCATTGTGTCGCGAGGCCTTGCCCTTTCGAATCTCTGATCGCACCTGGTTTGGCGACACGAACTCCTTGTTCTCGTAGATGATGGGGCCACCGAACGATCCCTCCTGGATGACAATAGGCGTAAGGACGAACCGGGGACCGATCTCGACCAGGTTAACATCCGTATCCTTGCCTGCCACCCTCGACTTGTGAGATTTGTCCTCCTCGTCATCGCCCCTTGAAGGCTCCACCTCGTTGATCTGATAGTTTCGTACCCAGATCTTGCCGTCGGCGAAACTGAATCCCATGACGTGGTCAATGAAAGGCTTCGATTTGCGGGCGCCCTCGGGAACGCCAAAGGTGTGAAGGAAGAGCTCCTTAATGACTCGGAGATGAGGTTGCTTCTCGAAGGCAGCGTCGAACGACAGGATCGGTCTTGAGCCCTTCAAGCAGTTGCCTGTGAAGTGTAGCTCCTCCATGGTGTGCACTGGTTGTACGTTAGCACTCTGAGATTGGCCTGGGAGGTCGCTTGTTCTCACAGTTCTGGAGGTGGAACTTGATAGTAGGGCCGTTAGGGACCTTGCTGAGCCACACGTAAAGATCCTTTCCCTTTCGCGCCTCGAAGAAGAGGACGTTGTTGCAGTTGTAGAGTTCGGCCAACTCGTTGAGCTCGTAGAGCTTCGTCTTGGAATCGAACTTGGCATCCTTTCGGCTGTGAGGAAGCATCGAGGCGATATCGTTCAAGAGATGGCGGTGTCTATGCGGCAAGGTTCACGTTAGACAAATGCGCTCGACCAAGCCGCGTGCAAGATTTCTTACCGGTAGGTGACACCTCTGGAGGAGAGGATCAAGACCCTCTGCTTGTTCTTCTTGACGCCATTGCTGGGCGCATCGGGCTTGGTCGCACTCGACTTGGAAATGGATTTGTATACGGCCGCCATTGTGTGCAGAGAAGTGTTGCCGCTGGGTTGTTGCAGTCTTCGCAAAGAGTGTAAAACAATGGCTGGACTGGCTTTGCGGCGATGGCGGGCAGGTTTCCAAAAAATTTGGTCGGCAGCGGATTTTCTCCGCTGCGATAAGCTCCAGCGTCGTTCTTATCGTGGTAAGTGGAGCCGCCGTCGACACCGCTAGACAGCACAGATGCCACTCACCAAGATCGCTGAATCGAGGTCAAGACCCAGGCGGGAGGCCCGGTATGTGGCCCGAAACTTGCAGGGAGAGTCCATTGGAGATGCTACAAGTGATGGAAGCTGCAAATGCGACTGGCGCCACCACGCCGGGCATTCCTCTCTGAGTGTGTTTGTTGAGAGCCTTGAGCGAGGGGTCTGTACTAAGTGCCTCTCAACCCAACGGAGACCACTGCAAGTCAACAGAATGCAGGCAGGTACATGTGAATGAGCATTAAAGGATTCATTTCAGCTACGTAAGATGACCATGTCGCAGCGATCGTTGG
Source organism: Ilyonectria robusta (assembly GCF_021365365.1). Classification (NCBI taxonomy): domain Eukaryota; kingdom Fungi; phylum Ascomycota; class Sordariomycetes; order Hypocreales; family Nectriaceae; genus Ilyonectria; species Ilyonectria robusta. The sequence continues at coordinate 3,032,908 of NW_025764437.1, read as the reverse complement.
ACGCATCAACCCAGACAACCATCATGACAAACAAGAACAAAGGAAAGCCGAAGTAACCGCGCCTTCTGATATCAAAAAAGGCGTATCACGATTCCTCGTCTCCTCGAGTCTCTCCTTATGTGACGAGCATCTCCGGGGAACAAACGAGACGCCTGGTATCCCACCCCCAAGCCCTATAAACCGTTGCGAAGCGGTCCCCGAAGAGAACTTAACAGCACTTTCCACCCGACGCCGACTCATCATCGGCGGGCTTGCTGAGCGAGATGTTGGTGCCAGCACCAATCGTGGCCTGGGCACTGTCGCCGCTGTCGAGCGCCTTGCTGGATACGATTCGGTAGATTTCTGCGTGGGATCGTCAATATCAGGTCCAGGCCCAGGTAGCAGGGGTTTTGGACCAGGGGCGACGTACCGGTCAAGATGTTCTGGAATGCAAGCTCGACATTGCTGGCGTCGAGAGCAGAAGTCTCGATAAAGGACAGGTGGTTCTCGCCTGCGAGTACGAAGATTAGCAAAAGAATTCCCATCAATGCACGCGAATGTGCATAGACGCATGCATGCGCGCCAAGTAGACGCACTAGCAAAGGACTTGGCCTCCTCAGTTGGGACAGCTCTCAGGTGTCTCAAATCGCTCTTGTTTCCAACCAGCATAATGACGATGTTGGCATCAGCGTGATCCCGCAGTTCCTTGAGCCATCGCGTGACATTCTCGTAGGTCTGGTGCTTGCTGATGTCGTAAACGAGCAAGGCTCCCACAGCGCCGCGGTAGTAGGCGGAGGTAATGGCGCGGTATCGCTCCTGGCCGGCGGTATCCCAGATCTGGGCCTTGATCGTCTTGGAGTCGACTTGGATGGACCTGGTGGCGAACTCGACACCGATGGTCGACTTGGAGTCGAGGTTGAACTCGTTTCGAGTGAATCGGCTGAGAAGGTTGGATTTTCCGACTCCAGAGTCTCCGATCAACACGACTGCAGGTTCGAAGGAGTCAGTAAGAGGTCGGCGCTGCGCGGGTCGCTGGGGTTAGGTGGTGTCCTAGGGGGTGGGTGACGGCACCTTTGAAGAGGAACTACACAGGGGAACTGGTCAGCAACGCGGTGGGAGACGAGGGGGGCGCATGAGGGGGTAGGGCACGCACATCATACTCGTCGTTGGCCATGGTAGCGATGGATGGCTTCAGCGAAGTCGTCGGGAGGATGAGAGTGAGGGCGAAGGCGCTGCGCTGGAGGCGAGGGAGTCGACGTAGATGATGTGTGGGATGTGGAGAGGGAGAGAATGCGCGGCTCTGGCGATAGGCGGTCGTTGTGCCTTATCCCGTGTCGAGGGGTAAGGTTACGGTGTACTTGGTACAGTTGAAATGGCAGCCCGGTGGAGGGAATGCAAGCTGGCCCAAAAAAATAGCAGCACCCGGAGCTTGGAACTCCCGATACGGACGGCGCCCCCCAGGCAACGACAAAAAGGACGGACGGCCTTGTGATTATCATTGAATGACAGCTACCTAGGAGCAGGCTCCAATTATAGATGTGATCATGTAGACAATCCAATCCCGTCAGCGATGCGCTTTCCCGCCGAGGAGGGATTATCAATGTCCCCAAATGCAAATCCCCGACCGCGACGGAATTGAGGAGCACTCCATACCTACCTAAGGTGGGTAGCATTCCCCTCTACGCCTCCCACGGAGCTCTGTGGTGACAACACATGTGCTACTGTAGGTGGTGCTGTAATTAGGTGGCACCCACTAGAGCCAATGGCCTGCGCCAGTTGCCATCCAGGGTCGATCCCACCACGCGGTGAATACGCCGTTGGCCCCCCCTCCTTCAAGTATCAAGTACTTGCAGACCTACAAGGGAGGTGAGGGAGGCACCCAAGCACCCTTGAACCCGCCTAACGCAAGCCCACACAGCCGCCTTGCACTGGCGCCCTCCACTGCTTGTAACCTGGCAATAACTGCAACCTCCGGTTCCATGAGCACATCCATTGAAGGTACGAACCTCGTTGGCCTAGCCCATGCCCTGGAGACCATGGCTGGCACCGAATGCGACCGTTTTGACAGCTGCCTAAGTGGCTCCAAATTTAGGGGCGAGGCGCCAAAGAAGGCGTCGCTAATCAGCACAAGCGGTCCATACGTGTCTAACCTTACCTGGCTGGATATTATCTGACGGTTACAGCCCTTAATTACGAAGTTACCCCGGCCGTTTAACCCGTTTCCAAGCAGCCAGAAGCAAATATCATAGAGCCGCTCGTACTGCACCACGCTGATCTAGAAGCTGCCGAGCATTCGACTCAGTGAATCACGTCGCTAGGTGCAGCCCGACACTGACCTCTCGTCACAGAGCCACACATCACGTGCCGTCGCGTGAGAAACGCACCTGCCCTCAGCGCGAAGAAGGAAACTGCAGGGGCAACAACAAGGGGAAACTTCACGCTTCCTTTCGCCAACAACAACATCACTCTCATAGTGGTAATCACCTTCATCCGGTCGCCGTCTCAAAACCCCACGTTGTCATTCCCATTAGCTCATCATTCGCCTCTTGTTCTTACTCTTCACCCAAACTCACGCAACGCACGCCACGGAGCAAAGACAAGACGCACTTCTCCGTTTCACTCGTCCCGTTTCTTATCGAGATTCCTCGCGGCAATCGAGAACAACTCTCACTGGCCCCGATCACAGTCCCTGCCAACCCGGCCAACCCAACTACCTGGGTACGGCAGGGTGACTACGCTTGGTAGTGAACGTCTGGTCATGGGGATGACTTATCGACGTGTGTGACCATCTTGGCTTGAACAGCACCTCGCCTCGGTCCTTTTTTTTGTCATCCCGCCAGGTGTAGCAGCCACGTCTTGGTACGCTGTGCCAGTCGCATTCAGCAATAACCCAAGCCACGGACGTCGGGCTATCTATTACCAGGGATAGTTAATTTCTGGCCGTTTTAATTTTTCGTTTCCATCAACCGCAATGAGCAACTCACCCGCTGAGTCCATGGATATGGATGAACAGAATGAAGCGGATTCAGTCACGTCAACAATTGAGGAGGAGCCTGACTCCGACCAGGAATGGCTAGTCAACGATGTCCTTGCGGAAGGGGAAGTAGACGGGACGACAAAATATCTCATCGATTGGCAAGGCTACCCTCTCTGGGAAGCTTCATGGGAGCCGAAGGAGAACCTCGGCGACATCATGCTAGCAGACTGGGAAGAGAGTAAAAAGAAGGAGGGCCATCAGCGCAAATCAAGGCAGAGCATCACTGCTTGGAGAGAGGCCGTTGTGGCCAGGCTCTACGGCAAAATGGAGCGCCACGAGAAACGAAATCTCAAGCGTGCGGAACGAGGCCTCGAGCTGTCTGTGTACGAGAAGTCTCTGGAAGATTATCTAGCGGACCTTGAAAGGGACCCCAAGGGGGAAGAAGAGATTGAAGATCAAAAGGTCGCCTCTACACCGAACACCAAAAATCCACCACCCAGCCGGCGCGGGTCTTTGGAGAACTCTTCTCAACGTCAACTTACGGCCTTGGATGGCCAGGCGCCCAAAAAGACCCCAACGAAATCACCGAATCGTGGGGTTTCCGACCCGGACTCAACCAGGCGATTCTCTGGCACCGCTGCAGGTGCTCGTGAAGCACCTTCCAAGCCGGTGGTAAAGTCAACACTCAGGTCCAAGCTAGGCCCTTACAAATCAAAGGAGCCGCCAAAGGAGCTTAAAGCAAATCCCCCCCAGCCGGTTATTCGTGAGGCATCCAGCGGCAATAACAATGTTTTTGCGGGTGGCAAAGTAAGAAAGAAAAGGCCTACCCTCCTCGATGCTGCCGTGGATCCAAACAAGAAACCACAGCTCCTGAATTCTCACCTTATGAGAAAGCTTGAGAAAGGATTCCGCGACAAGGAAGGAACCACGGCCCCCCCGAAGCCACCGCCCAGCGTCTTCCACCTCAATCCTGCGGAAAGAGAACTACTTAGTGAGAAGGCGGCATCAAGGCTTGATCCAATCACTAGCAGCACTCCGGAAGAAATGCAGATTCAAGATGCACAACAACCCGATTCCGATGGCCGCCCGGTGGGGGAGTCAGGGAAAGCTTCTTCAACGGGCGTGAAGAAAAAGAAGAAGTCGGTGCGTTGGGGTGACGAGCCGGATGTCCAACCACCAGCAGAACCGGAACCTGAAGCAAGTCTTTTCATCAATGATGCATTACCTGAATCGTCCGCTGCTGGTTTTCGGGTTGAACGGGACACCATGCAGCCCAAAGAAGAAATCAGCGAGCAGTCTCCGGCGCTCTCAAGTATACCGCCGCCGCCCGTCGCCACGACTCTCTCGCCCCATGGTAATGATGGCGTGTACCTAGACACTCCACATGTAACTAGAGACGCGAGATTCGGCCCCAATGCTACGGCTTCTATCCCGCTTTCATTCCACGGGACTCCCGAAGAAAGTATGCAACATTGGCCGTCTAAGCTAGAAGGCTCAGAAACGTTGGTCTTCACACATGCCTGCACCGGTAGAGACTTTTGGACCCAAGCTGCTTCAAGACCGCTATTCAGGGGTGTCGTGACTAGCTGCGACAATGCCGCCAGTCTCACAGACATCTCAGAACGGCTCAAGGTTTGGTCCTTCGGTATACTCTGCCACTTGGGTGAGCTTTGCATCCTACTGCATCCTTCAAAGTGTGAGGAGTGGGAATTGCCAACCCAATCCGATAGCATAAGCTCCTTGAAATTCATCATCTTTGAGGCTCCTAAGTTCTTGGAAGCTTCTTCCCTTGCCCCTATCCCATCATATCTTGATCTTGATCATGGTGGTGAAGACCTACCTCCGGGCATACGGGCAGCCCTCTTCCAGCGGGTTTTCGGTTTCGAATACAGCCGACTTCTCCCTGCAAGGCTGCAGAACACCACCACCAAACAATCTTTCTTCCTCGCCTTCTCACGATCTGCTGCTCCTGCGAGCCTGCTCCTCTCCCGCTGGCTCCGGGCCTGTAATGGGGACTGCAAAATTCATAGCAGTCTTTACCCTGGGCAATGGTCTCATTTTACGACCCTAGATGCGGGGGTTGTTATCATTGATGAAGACGCAGCATATTCTATTCGGCTGTTTCCTGGGCTCAACAACCTCCTCAATTCAAAATCAGACAGGTTTAGGTTTTGGATTTTCTCAAAATCTTTGAGAACACCGACACTTGTACCTCATGGGTCAGATTCATTTGCAGAACTTGGGGCTATCCGTCTCCAGCCAGTTCTTGAGTTTGGAACCGCGATCTTGGTGACACCCAGCTTCCTTGTTTCTCAGCCTCAACAAGCTTGTGTGCTCCTGAAGTGGCTTTGGCAGAGCAGCAGCAAAGGCAATATCGACCGTTACCAGCGAGCTCGACTTGTGATGTGTGCTGGGATTGCTGACTGGCTGTATGAGCTAGCGATCGAAAAGGCCGAGAAGGAACAATCAGCCACCTCAGCTAGAGTGCAAAAACACGGGGCAATCAACCATGACGCAGTCACGGCCATGTTTAAGACGTGGCAAATCGTGACAAAGTTTGTCAATGAGCCTGAGCATCCGAGCCCGCTGATATTCGCTCCTGAATCTATTAATGGAAATGATGAGCAGAGTTTGGTCAACTGGTTTGGGTGGTGGTCTGTCATGAACATGAACCAATTCCGAAAGTTCACCGTCCTCGGGTCAAGCGATTGCGTTCGTGCTCCAGAAAGGCTCTCTCGGCATATTAAGCGCCCCAAATTTTCACCATCAACAACGGACGACCCAGATGAGATACACATCCAACATGACCACGAAGAACAACTCAAGCATTCCACAGACCGACAAGAGACGACTGGTCAGTCCGGTCCCGAGCAATTGACTGCACCCCGAATGACCTTGAGCAACCAATCAAGAGATCTCACGGATTTTCTTGACTATCTTATTGGCAGAGTCGGCAAATGGTGTCCTATCGAGCTCTATAAATTCCCAGTTTCCTATTGGCACCGTGACATGGCATATCACTTCGGGGATTACCAGTCTCTGTTCATGACCTACTATAAATGCTTCAACTGGCTCACGCCCTTTGAGGAAGTTGGTTTCTCACAGCGCAACACCATGGCGGCACTGTTCTACACAATCGAAGGGCCATGGGATCAAGCCCTATATCCTCAAGGCAGCATGCCACCTCGCCGCCCCTGGTTTGTAATGCACCGGCCTGTGAACGTCCACAAGAAACCCTGGCACGAGTCCGAGTTGCTCATATGGGATCCAACACCAAATGAGAGGTTCATCCGCAACGAAGTGTACGAGAGCGATCTCATCGAGGCGCAGCGCGAAATGATTCAGTTCTATGACGAGCAGAATGCGATCAAAAACCCAAATCAACCCATAATGAAAGTATGGATTGCAGGATTCAACATCCCGTCGAATGAATTGACCGCCGACCCAATGGATGTGACCCTTTCTTACTTGGAGAGGTTCGCTCAAGATCCCAAGTTCTGGCTACCTGCTCCAGACGCTGCACTGCCGGTGAGGGGCTGGAAGATGGTCAAGCCCGGAACTGCGCCTGTGACGCCAACCCCTCGGTCACCATCGCCGGATCACATGGACATTGATGATCCAGATGAACCAGATGAACCGGAGCAAGAGGATGGGCGGATGACGACCATCTTCCACCCGCCGCGGGGACTCAACCTACTGGGCTCGACGAAATGTCAGAACCGGCTGTATCAACACACAAGGGAGTCACTTCGGAGAGTGCGGGGCAGTGCTGAGTATCACATGCAATACAACTTCCGACCGACGACAGCCTGGTATCGGGAGCAACAGGCAGAACACAGAGGTTTCGAACACGTTACCGTCATGACTTGGCAGGTCCTCTTTAGGCGCTACAACTTACCAGACCCTGAGGCGGAGTGATATGGAGCAGGTTAGGAGAGAGAGGCTTGTCAGGATGTGCTGGTTTAGGTGTCTGTCATTTTCACACTTGAGTGTAGATGAAGGGTATATTGTGCATAGTACAAAGAGTGCCCAGAATAGTTGTACAAATAAATCTCCCGTCCTACGTGACCAAGGAGCGTGTATATCCAGTCCCCATACCATCCCTCGTTCACCTTGCGGTCGGAGGGAAATTCCGGGTGCTCAGAAGCACGCCCTTCACTCGTCGAATGTTATCTCTGACCTTGCGGATCTCGTCTTCGGGTTCAGGCTTGCGTGACCGGCCGTATAGGTCATAGGTGCTGGCTGATTGGCCCGTGTACGTCAAGGAGTCGAGGTCATCGCGTAGGACGTCAACCAGCGTCTTGATACCATCCATGCCCTCGCTTTCGGACCGGAACTCATCCTTCAGACCCGACAAGGTCTTGGTTAGTCCAGCAAGCCGGTCGGCCTGCTTCTTTGTAGTTGACTCGCCACCGGCATCCTTATTCTTAGCCATCGTCACAGTACTCAGGGGTGGTGACGTCTGAGTGCCCATGTCGCGGTGGAACATTTCTGTGGGATCCTCGGCCTCACTCTCGTCATCGCCTGCGCCAGAGGTACCGGTGGCCTGTTTCTTAACAGGCGGCACTTCGGAAACGGTCTTCTCGAGTTTGGAGACCAAGGCGTCGAGGTTGTGGACGGTGGTCTCGTGGAATTCGGCGCGGGCTTCCGTCTGGGCGTCGACCATGGGGCCCAGGACGTACTTGCCCGTGCCATAAACGAGGGTCGATAGACCGACGACGCCGTAGAGAGTGTTGAGGAGGCGTTCGGTTGTGACAAGGGGCGGAGGGCGGGCGGGCTTGGCGAGGAACTCGGGGTAGGTTACGATCGGGGCGCGGTCGGTTTGCGGTTGGGAGAGGGTCGGCGTAGAGGTTTGGGTGGACATGGACTGTGAGGGTGGTTGTGCGATGGCGACTTCTTGTATGGGGTTATCCTAGCGAGAGGTTAGTCAATGTATTGAGTCATAGTGAGGTTACGAGTGTACCTCTGAAGCAGTGGGAGTCGGCTCGTCGCCGAGGAGTGTCTTGATGCCGACATCGTCGATGCCCTTGGTCTTCAGGAACGCGACCTTCTTGTCCCAGGGCGCATCGCGCACAGCCTCGTCATCAAGGAACTTGCGCGCAACTTCAAGGCTGTCCTCCTCTGGCACAGAAGCCGTAACCTCCGTCTCAGGCTGGGTTTCGACCTCGGCCTGGGTCTGGGTCTCGGTCTCAGTCTCCGTCGCAGTGGGCGATGACGCTGCTGCAGTGGGTTCGTTCTCCTCGGGGTTGGCGCGTTGCCAGCTCGGCACGCTGGGCTTGTCTGGTCTCGATTCTGAGTCGCTCATGTTGAAGTACGGCCTGCGATTCAGTCACAATCGATCCGAGACTCGGGAAATCACATTAATAAGTGAATGGGAGAGGGACGGGTGTGTTTGGATCGTAGAGATGTCCGATGTCGTGGCGGCTAAGGTTCGGGATGACATGTGCCTCGGTAGAATCGGAGGCGGCGCCGGGAAACGGTCGCGTGAGGCGGATGAGGTTGGGGAATTTATGCGGCGGCAGGTACAGGCAGTACCTACCTTATGCTTGATTCATGTTACCAATTAATATCATATAATTTATAATTCATCCAATGTTACAATTCATTCGAGGCAGATCAACTTTGTAAACGTTGAGGGACTCTGGTGGTAAGCAACATCCGCCGCCACAGGTCTGCCCGTTTGAAACGGTAGAACCCCGGAGTTGAGGTCCGTGAGAGCCAGCCTCGGTGTGTAACGGTGGCATGGCTCGGTCCACCGTCCACCGTTCCATGAGCGGCCACCTCAGCCAGCCAACCTCTCTGGATAACTAGATTGATTCAATTGCTAGGGAGCAAACACCATTTACGTGAGGATTCAAACACGCCAATCCCTTCATTCCGCCATCCCCCCAGTCGCTTCTCACCACAGACGGGCAGCTCCACTCTCACGCCAGTGGCAATCGCACAAGCAAAGCACCTGTCAGCAGCCCTCTCAGCCTCGTCTTGCGAAAACAGAGAGTGGTCATTTCATTTTCGGGGGGCCAGCCAGCCAACCAGATCGATCATCAACCCAGCATTCACCTTCGCGCTTCACAGCCTCTGGCCTCTCACCGAGCACACAGCTGAAGCGGGGACCGACTGCGTGTGAGCGCGCGCAGGCTTGTCCCTTTTGCGCTGTTCCGAGTTGGCAGCGTGGGACTGCGGCAGCACGTAGGAGGCTAGAATCCGGATCCAGCGCAGCGCCGCAGGCCAACCGCCAGCCCCGTGTTTCTCATCGACGCCAGATTTGCTTTGCAATTGGTAAAGGGGTCTGCAGTCAGTCTTGCCGCAGATCGACCTGCTCGGGTCATCATAGCTGCGCGAGGGCTGTGTGACAAGCGACTGAGAGCCGACGACCAACCGTCTGACCCCCCAACAACGCCAACACCGACGCCGTGTACCTTTTGCCTGCCCGTGCCATTGTGACAGGTAAGTTGTGGCATTTTCTTGTCCTACCATTTGCCCTACCTTCCCATCATTTTCTTTCAGCCTCTGCCTCGCTCGCTGATCTTCACTTCCCTCCACATCCCTCCTCCCGTTGCCACCCGCCGCCGTCGTCATCGCTGCACCCGGCTCTACTCAACTTGGATCTGAGTGAGTCGGCGTGTTGGATGAGCGACTGAGCAACAGCGATTGAGTGGATCGTCTGTCGTTGATTGGGCGCGCGCGATTGACGACGAGTACGCAATCGCTGGGTCAGTGGCTCGAAGACGGGTCCCCTGGTATCTCGGCGTTGGATCCTTGATATCCCGTATGCCTTGCATTGATAGCAGACGGCGGACGAACTCTGCCGGACCCTCCGCTTGAGGACGCATCCTTGTCGTGGCACCAAGCCCGTCTGACTGCGCGAATCCCCTCGCGAGACGTATCTCTCTGTACTTTGTACCTGAGGACTCATTCGTGGCTTGTTTGGCGACGGGACGTGTCACCAGCCTCGCGTCTTTGCATCTTGCATCTTACATCTTCCACCTTCCATCTTGGCCTTGTGTCTTCTGGCGACGTCTGCTTGCCAATCCGTGGATTGCCATTGACATCAGACCTGGCACTGCACCATACCAATTCTGTCTTTGCCTATGCCCTCTACACTTCACCTTGGCCTTTTACCCGTTGCTTCACTTTCTTTCTGCCTCCCTTGGCGAACAGCGCAGTTGGCTGCTGAGCCTTCCACCGGCCAAGCTTATTTCAACCTCTCCCCAAGCTCCTTTTCCGCCATTACTCCTTCCCACTCAACCGTTTAATATTCCCCCGCCCGGCTCCAGCTACCCGTTCACTATCTCGGAACCATCTCAAAGGACTCACCACCAGCCCAAATTCCCATTATCGCTCCCTCTGAAATTCTCGCACCTTCATCATTCCCCCTTCCCCAAATAGAGCTGCCAAGCCCCGCCAGTGCGGAGACTTACTATGGCTTCGCGACCGCGCCGCTCCGCCGCTGCAAAGGCCAATGAGGTCATTTCCATTCACGCCAGATTGGCTGACTCCCCAGAAAGAGGCGAACCAAGCACCATGTCTTCCAGACGTACCTCGGGTCGCGCCTCGGGCGCCTCCCGCGACACCCACCGAAACATGACTGTCAAAGTTTCCAACAACAATCTGCGCCAGTCGACTCGTGGAGGGCGCGCCTTTGAGGGTGGCGAGATTGTTGAGGGCAAGCGAAATCGTGGAGCTAGGAAGAGCTATGTTGTCGACTCGAGCCCCGAAGAGGATGATGAGGAAGAAGAGGAGGATGAGATTGAGGTAGAGGAGGACGAGGATGATGATATGGACGAAGATGCCGAAGGGGAAGACGAGATTGACATGGACGCCGAGGGTGAAGAAGACGCTGAGGGCGATATCGAGATGGACATGGCTCCACCGCCTCCTACTATCAAAGTCTCTAAGCCTTCTAGGTCTAAGCCGGCACCCAGGGCATCTGCACTTAAGGTGGTGCCTGATGACGAAGACGACGACGACGACGATGATGATGACCTCAGTGATCCTGCCGATAGCGACATGGGCGATCACACTATGGGCATGGATGAGACCATGGTCGATGACGAAGACGCTGAGGGCGAAGAAATCGAAGTTGCTGGTGAAGAAGTCGACGATGATGAGGAGGAAGAGGCCGACAGCGATGAAGAAGGCAGCCAAGACGACGAGGTGGATATGACCAAGCTCACCAAGCGCCAGCGAGCGCGTTTCGAGGAGGAGCCCCAGCAGTACATGAAGCTGTCTGATGGTATGTCACATCCATTCCCCAGAGTTTGTACCAAATCAGACACTAAACTTTATCACAGAGGTCCAAGCGAAGAAGGTCTTTACAGCTGAAGAGCTATCTATGCGGCGACAAGAAATGGCACGCCGACGCCGCAATCTTAGTGAGAAGCGAACAGAAGAAGTCAAGGTACGGATGCTTCCCACAAACACCAACCTCAGTGGAAATATAGGTTGCAAATTGCTAACTCGCTATCACAGATGGAAACCATCAACAAGCTACTCAAGAAACAGGCACCTAAAGTCAACCGCAAGGCCGCAGCTGCTGCCGGCGAACTCGTCGACGGCTTTCCGAAGCCCGATGCTGTTTTCGTGCGGTGGGTCAGCAACAAGAACGGTGTTCGCGTGGCGGTGCCCGGTGAGATTGCGCAAGGTCCTGCGGGAGTCGTCTTTGGTGGCCCTCGTGGGCTACCGTCGGGCAAGATGGTGGAGGAGGTTGCTTGAGAGTGGGCCTTGGTATAGGCAGAACGTGTTGACAGGCCGATACGGACATGGTGAAATTGCCAGGTCCACGAGCCTTGCAGCACTTGCACAGTGCAACGGATTTACTAGGTCGCTGGGAGATGGCAGGATGGGAGTTGAAGTGCATTCTTAATTATTTATCTCAATTTCGTACGGCACGCTTTGGTACCGGGTAGACAGATGCATATCGGCTTCGGAATTCCAAAAGATCAAATGAATTTCATATTCAATGCAGCACACCTCAACAGAAATGGCCACCCGGAGATTGTAATCATTAGCAGTCGCAGGTAAATGCCGTGGCTTGCTACATGTCTTGGGGACGAGGGTAGCCTTGCTGGTTGATGGTGTTGTTCAAACCTGCTGCTGCATAATTGCAACAAACCCAACGAAATTGTTCTATAGTGGAGGCAGTAGCCGACAACGCCGCCGTTGGCCAACCCCGTTGCGACTATTGGAACCGTTGTCACCGAAATCACTGTGCTTGCCCTGGTGCACCTGCAGACCGCTGCTTTGCAAAAACCAGTGCAGTTGTGGTTGGTGGGGTGTGGTGAGGACGAGAGGCCCGAGAGCGTTGCATCATTTTCGACCGAAGGAGTAGAACCGTCAGACAATTCACGAATTTGCACAAAGAGGAGGATACAAATAAGACGATACGGTTTTTTTTTGTAAATAGCAGCCGTTGGTGTAATTGTTGGATGAATCAATGCCGCTGAATTTGCCTCCAGCTGTTGTGCTTCAGCCGCCTTCTCCCTAATTTTTCCTCAACATCCTCAACATCATCATCTCACCACGATGCCGTTCCTCACAAACACCCAAGAGGCTCCCAAGGAGCCTCTATTGAATTGAGCCAAGAAAACAAACACTGTTGGAAATTTTTTCAAACGATTACCATGAGCGCGTTTGACATTGGCGCCCATTGGGTGCAAAGTGGGCTGCGATGCGCCTCAACCTCACTTTCACCTCACTTCTCACCTCGACCTCACTTTTCCCAGCCCTGTTGGCCGCACCCGGCTGCAGAATTTTTTTTGGACGTTAAGTTTCGTTCTCACTTTGGAATTCACCTCTCGACTTTCTTCGTTCCTCCACACTTGTCACCAATTCTTCGTGTGTCGACGTCTTCATTCCAATTCCAAGAACACGTCTACTCTCGTCTATACCACATCTCTTCATACTCTCTTACACTCTCCCCGTGAGATACTGCACCATCGCTGCAATCAAGACTTACGACTTCGGTTGTGTCCTTGAAGCATCTTTGAGGCGGGCCTCTTCGGGCACAGAACCACCACCTTCTTGTCTTTCAGACTTCATTTCTCCAATCCACTCCGTTCCACAGAAAGCTTCATCTTCCTGATTCCTTCTTCTCTTATACTATACCGACATCGTCTTCTGGTTAAATATCAGACTCACCACCTTACCGTTTCAACTTGAACCACTTCCCCTTTCCGACATTGTTCATCTCGCAATGGAGAATATCAAGTTCGGCTTCGCCGAAGGCGAGGACCACAATGATCAGGGCTCTGGCCAGGGAGCCACCTATGACTTTATTTTCAACGGCGGCTTCCAGTCCGGAAATATGCTAGGCAATGACACCAGCTTCGACGACCTTCTGAACGGACGGTTGAACGCGCAGGCCGTTGAGGTAAGTGATCTGAGCAATGCCCTGACTTGCCGTCATCACCGCGAGGTGAATTGAGCTGAGCTGACCGTGTCGCACAGAACGGATTTGAGCAGCAGCAAATTGACGATAGTTTCCTATTTCCCTCTCCTCCTGCTCATACCCGACAGGAGCGAGCTGCTACACCCAACCTCTTCGACAATGTTGACATGTTGGATCCCGCCAACTTCTTCAGCGCTCCGATCCCCGGCGCTGAGAAGCCGCTGGGATCTGTCGAGAACTTGGGCAACGAGTTCCAGCTGGATGCTAACCTCGATCTTGACAACTGGTTTCCCGGCGAGAAACCGAATGAGGCTGCTGTCGCAGTGAGTATTTCCCCATTGCCATTTTCAGAATCTGACGAGAAACTGACAACTGTCAAGGGCACTTCTGATCACTCCCCCGACGGTCAGATTGTTGACAACCAGCAGCAGGAGATTGCTCCTGTCGAAGTGACTACTTCCCAATTTGTGGCTTCACAATCCGACGAGAAACTGGCAATTCCAAAGGACGCTTCTGATCACTCCTCCAACGATCTCGTCTTGGACAACCAGCAGCAGCAGATTGCTCCTATTCAGGTGAGTATTTCCCAAATTTCAACTTCGCAATCTGACGAGAAACTGACTATTTCCCAGAACATTGAATCTCAGTCCGTCGAGGAGCGGCTTATGCAGCTTCAGGCTATGTCTATGGACTTGAACATGAACATGAACATGAACATGGACATGGACTTGAACATGGACATGGACACGCAGTCGCTCGCTGCTGTTCAAGTTGCTGCTACCCCGGCCTTGGCCTCAGCTTCAGCTCAGAACCAGCTGTACCAGCCTGGTGACCAGTTCCAGCAGTTCCAGGCTCCTCAACAGGTCCAACAGCAGGCGGACATGACTACCCCAGCGTCTCCTGTTCAGGCTCCTGTTCAGGCTCCTGTTCAGGCTCCTCGCCAGGTTCAGCAGTTCCAGGCTCCTCGCCAGATCAAGCAGCAGGTGAACACTTCTGCCATTGTTCCTCCTGCCCAGGCTCCTCGCCAGGTCCAACAGGCGAACATGACTTTCACTGCTCCTGTTCGGGCTCCTAGCCAGGTTCAGAAGGCTCAGCAGCAGGCGAACATGACTTTCACTCCTCCTGTCCAGACTACTCGTCGGGCTCAGAAAGTCCAGCCTTCTCCTCAAGTTCAACCGGTCCGGGCTGCTCGTCAGGTCCCGCAGCCTCAGAACTCTCGCCAGATCCAGCGAGCTCAGCAGCAGGTGAATAATACTCCCGTTCCTCCTACTTGTATGCAGACTTACCACCACCAGATCCAGCAGAACACTGCTACTCCTGCCCAGGCCCCTGTCACTGCTCCCATTCGAAACCAGCAGACGGCCCGAAAGCAAGCTGCCCAGCTGGGTGCTCACCGTCTTGGTCATGACCATCAGGCGGAGCAGTACCCTGCTCTGCAGCACTATCAGGCTATGCAGCAGTACCACCATATGCCGCAATATCAGGCTATGCAGCCGTATGCCTCTCCCTATCTGAGCATGAGCATGGGCATGAACATACCCCTCCCTGCCAATGGCTACACCCACAACCAGTTCTCTGCCAGTGTGGCCCCTAACAACCTCACCGGTACTCAGATGCCATCCCCTATGCCGCCTAACAAGACACCCCTCCAGACCCCTGCCTTCGAGCAGCCTCTGAAAGTTCGTCGTCGTCGCAGCAATGCGTCTTCGGCCAACGTTTCTTCGGTCACTACGTCCTCCAGCAATGCGTCTTCAGCTAATACTTCTTCGGTCACTGCGTCCTCCAAGACTGCGTCTTCAGCCAATGCCTCTTCGGCCACTGCGCCCCCCAACATGGTTGCTGATACCTCTGACAATTCCGCTACTGAGAATGCCGGCTCAGTGAGATCGGCGTCCGGTGACTTCCCATATATGGGCGTCGTCTCGGACAATGATAGCCCTGGAGATGGCAAGGCTTCCTTCATTCCCCTTCGTTGCTCGCTTCCAAAGCTAATACTTTTCATAGATCCTACCAACGGCGTCGGGGCTGAAACGGCCCAGATTGCATTCACCCCACAGACTGCTATTCCAGCTACTGCTACTCCAGCTTCTGCTCAGGCCCCTCGCCGAACTCCGCGCCAGGTTCCTCAGGAAGCTCAGATGCATGCTCCTACCCAGGCTGTCCAGCAGCAGCCTCACCGTGCTGTTCTACCTCCCCAGCAAACTCGCATTCCTCAGCTTCCTCGTGCTTACCAGCCTGTCGCAGGTCCTCAGCATGTTCAGCAAGCTCAGATGCCTACTCGCACTCCTCAACCTCCTACTAACACTATCCAATTCCAACCTATTGTCACTCCCGAGACAATCCGGCGATCTCAGCAGTATGAGCTCGCTCCTCTGGTTGTCCCCAAGAGTCGGGCTCGAAGTGTTCAGCCACAGCCACCTCAGAAACCTCCTCAAGTTGAGCAAGCTGACACCTTCATCCAGGCCAGTGGATCTGACTCCTCTTTCGCGAACAACACTCAGGTGAACGGTGATGACCAGGAGCAGGAAGACCTGGCTCTCAGTGATTCTGCTACTACACTTACTGAACTGACCAACAACACTTCGGATGGCACGTCGTCTGAACTCACCGAGGCCGATGCTGACCAGAAGAACAACACCTCACCCAGCAAATCCCCTGCGACCATCGACGGCTAGATGCCTGAGACTGTCAACCAGGTCTGGGAGGAAGGTCTCCGCCGAGCCTTTCTCAAAGGTTTCAGCATGGCCCAAGGCGCGCTCCTCACTTCCATGCTTGGTGACCTTCAGCAGAATGGATCCATCTTCGACTGCAAGATGCCGCTTCCTCCCGGCATGAGTATCCTCGACTTCGCCTCAAAGGTTGGCACCACTCTTCAGCTTCACGCTAACTTTGATCCCGAGAGGGAGCCCACGACCATCGCGCGCTCCATCATCGCCTCTCTGACCAAGGAGCAAGCCCCCCTGTTCGAGGCTGCTAAATCCAACAAGAAGAACACTTCTGATGAAGGCACTCTTCCCAAGGGTAAGCGTGCTGCTGACGGTGATGAGGCGACACCAGCGCCTGCTGCTAAGAAGGCCAGAAAGACCAAGACGTCTGTTGGTGACGGCCAGGTGTCCGCAGCTGCCACCGCCTCTAAGAATACCCCCAAGATCACCAAGAAGAACACCCAGCCCAAGTCCAAGGCTGCGACTGGACATGTCAACCCTACCACCAACGCGTTTGGTAACATCAACAACATGGCCCAGAACTCGGCGCCTTATGCGCCCAAGCGCAAGACCATCTCCGACGAGGCTGACACTCATCCTGCCAAGCGAACCACTCTTCCTCAGCCTTCCGCACAGGCTGACAATGGCATGAGCCAGATGTTGACTCCCCCAGAGTCGGGCTTCATCCAGCAGACCCAAGTTTCCAACGTGAACCATCAAGCTGCCATGGCGGCCAACACTGGAAACATCTTCTATTCCAACAATGGCTTGGCTTTCCCAATCCCCCAGCTCAACCTGGACGAGCCCATCCCCATGACCCAGCCAATTGTTGGTCAGTCGGCTTCCGCTGCCACTCTGCCTCAAATCGGACTTCAGAATGGAACCACATCGACCTCGCCCCAGGATGTCACCGATGTCGAGGCCTAGGCTGCCACGAACACCGTTGACCTGACTGCTTCTCCGTCTCAGGAGCAGATCAAGCAGAACGATCCCGAAATTTCCCAGACTACTACTTCTCAAGACAGTGATGACATGGTGTCTCTCTTTGGAGAGGAACCTGATGAGGCCGACCATGCTCAGCAGAAGCAAGATCCCAACCAGCACCGTATGAACGAACTCATCCGTATCGACAACAGTCTGCCCTTGAGCCTCATCAGTGCCTTCATCAACCCTCAACACGATTCCCCTTACTCCGCCATTCAAGCAATCGTGGCTGTTGGGGACTTCAGTGACCAGAGCTACCTCCTGTTCGATGAGAGCTACCGTGCTACTGCCAAGAAGGAGTACGACGCGGAAGCCCGTCGCAGCTTCAACATCAACGAGACTGACAAGCCCGAGTGGGATCCAGTGGCTCGCAACGCCGAGAAGCGAGTTCGCAAGAAGAAGCAGCTTGCTGAGGAGCAACAGTCGGTGCAGCCCACACCTGCGATGCAGGAAGCCGATCACGGCCAAGGTGTTCAGAACGAACAGGTCGAGTATGACCGTCTGCTTGAGTTGGAGATGGTAGAGGCACTCACGTGGGATGACTTGACTCGAACCAACAACGCAGTCTGAGTCGGCATGTAACAGGACATGCGATAACTCGAAACAACAACGGACATGGTTTTGTGGTATTGAATTTTGCACACGGGGTTTAGGAATTGAGACTTTGGCTTTGAGAGGTTTTATGGTGGATAGAGGCATTTGAAGATGAGATGAAGCTTCTGGCGCACAAGGCTCACACAGAAACAATTTGCTTTGATGTTTTCATAAGGAACAAGTACATTAAGGGAAGGGAACAGGCCCAAATGAGAATAAACAACACTTTGCTTCATTTTACTTACGAGGTCTCCAACTGTGATTGTAAATGTGCTTGTGCTTGTGTTTGTGCTGTGCTTGTGCCTTGATCAGTACCGGAGGCAATGTGCTGGGCCATGGCCTAATACGATCCATTGCCAACAAGGTGAAGGTGAAGGTGAAGCTGAGAAGCAACTGTAGCTGGGACTGGCATAGGTAGGTAGGTAGAGGAGGTACGTTAGCCAAGGCCACAATGTTCCACCCAAGTGACAGGTGTCAATCGCTTGGCAGGAGCTAAAGACCGAAGGAACACCGTAGCAAGCACCACAGTGACTGCGCGGCGTTCAATGGCAAGAGCGACAAGAATGGACGCCCCTGCCAACGTTGCCGCATCGTCAGGCTGCATGGACGGGAAGGTTCGATGGGCG
The DNA here is from genome assembly GCF_021365365.1 of Ilyonectria robusta. Classification (NCBI taxonomy): domain Eukaryota; kingdom Fungi; phylum Ascomycota; class Sordariomycetes; order Hypocreales; family Nectriaceae; genus Ilyonectria; species Ilyonectria robusta. The sequence continues at coordinate 3,014,653 of NW_025764437.1, read as the reverse complement.
ATGGCGGGGAATTGCATGAGGGAGCCGAGCCCGCTGGAGCTTCCCACAGGAGCTTCCGCTCGGACCCTGCACCGAAGCGCGCTGGCTGCTGCATGCCCCCCGCAGTCGTGACGGATCCTCAACTGGGGATACCGCTGTGGACCCATCCGCTCCCCATCCAAAGCCTGCCTCCATCACCAAGACTGGGCCCTCAATTCAGCGGGTCGTCAGCCTGGGACAAAGTGTTAGGCTAAGTAAGTGCTAGGCTAAGCAAGTGCGGAAATGCGCTGTCGTGGAGTGCGGTCCCGATACGCAACTGGGATGATGCGCAGCGGCTCCAGATGGTCTGTCTAGAAATCTGAGCAGATGGCGTGCAAAAGGGGGTTGGCGATGGGGCAGCATCCCCTCTCTCTCCACCGGCGTCTGAGATTGCACAAGGGGCGGTGGACTTTATGCTCTCCCGTAACGTGATGGGGTAATCCAATCCACTCCGGGGTAGCCTCTATCTATCTATCTCGTGAATCTGGATAGGCGATAATGGTGGACAGATTCTTGGAGGTATCTACAGGCTACAGGCACTTAGAACCTCGCCCAGTACCGGCGACTCTTCCGCCCCCAAGGAGTGGCAGACTGGGTGCCGCGATAGCCGATGTGTTGCCCTTTGAAGCGCCGTTGGTGGTGATTGCACTGGTGCCCGAAAAGTTACACACACTCTCACACTCGCAGCGGCCAGGGCGTCTAGAGCGCTGCACCGATGCAGCCAAAGACATGCAGTGCAGGGCAGCAGCGCAGGTGCCGTCAGTTTGCAAGCTGCAGAAGGGGAGCGGCGCCGTCCGCGGACCGGGGGTGGCGTGAAGTGGAATGGCGTGGCGAAAAGGTGAGGCGAACAGGTCAGTTGCCATGACACGTGATAGCATCATGATGGCTGTCTTCCTCTCGTCTCTTTCCCCGCCTCACCGCATCGCATGAGCAAGAAGCCGGCTCGGGAGCGGGTCGGATTCCCGAGGTGACAGGTTTGGGGTCCAGGCGTGGTCATCGAGCCGAGCTGTGCCGTCGCCCTGGTTGCTAATCCGAGGTTCTAAACCCCTGCCAGTGAGGCAACGGACAGTGCGATGCGTTGTCTGGGGTCAAGGTACAGAGTACAGCATGGAATCACTTAAGTTACAGGGCAGCATACTATCCATCTGTGTCCTGTGTCACATATTCACCATGTCAATAGCAACTGGCGAGTTGGGGGGAGCCGGCCGGGGTGGGCAGCACATGGTGCTTGCGGGCGTGGTTGGGTGGGTTTCTAGTGGTGGTGCATGGTGTCCGGCGGATGATCGCCGTTTGTCAGGCATTTACATGATCGAGACTGCGGATTGGAGACCACACAAATCTAGACCCGGGATAAGAGAATTTGTAGTGGAGGCATGGCAATGAGAAATGGCCGGGGGAACCTGGGCCAAGATAAAGGCAGGTTCTGGGGAAGGGGGAACCTTGTTGAAGTGGTCCAAGGTCCTTGGGGAAGCCATCTGAACGGTGAACCATTTGGGTGGTGTAGGAGTCAAGTCTCCGCCTTGTTGGTGGACCTCATCACCTATTTCCAGAGTGTCAACGAGAGGAACTCTCTGACCAGCTTTCCCAGCCGTGTGAATAGTAAGCGTGTAACCGTCTAGTGGGCTGTTTTTCGTTTAGAATAATCCGGGACACTAGGCTATGGGGTATGGGGAGATGGAGAAGACACAGATGATGGGTGACGAGTGACGGATGAATGACATCTGATTCTCCATGTGACGTATCCGACCAACAATGCGACCAGCGAGCAGCGGTCGACTGCGACTTACAGGACTGGCTGACAGAGTCCAACACCAATAGAGCTGCAAAAACTGTACAGACAGGCGGAGAGCAGGGGAGGGAGAAGCGACAGCTCGCTGCAGCTAGGACTGTAGCAAGTACATTAGGCGTTTCCCTTAGCCCTGTAAGTACCTAGGTGCAGATGGGGTGCATTCAATGCAATTCGTTTCTGTTCTGGTCGAAGCGTCGGGTGAGTTTTCGCGCTCGCGTAGCGGAGGCGGAAGATCCTCCAGGATTGTTCCGCACAGCGAGACCGAGACGCTGTTCTAGGGCCTGTAGGGAGCGAAGTGGGTGGTGGACCGCTCGGGGGAGCTGCTGGGAGCGCTGCTAGGGACCACCTGGGGCCCACCAGCCTGGGGGAATAAGCCTGGCGGCTGACTCGTCAGCGGCCAATGAGGATGGCCAATTGGGCGCCCCGGCTTTTACACCCTGGGCGGTTGGATCTCTGGCGGGCTTGGAGGTGGCTGGTGCGCACCCAACTCGCACACAACCCAGCGCTTTTTCTGATCTCTTGACTCCTCTGACTTTGTCGTCGTGTGTGTGCGATGTGAGTCGCTGTTTCGCTGCTGGCGATCAGGAAGTGGCGCTGTCCGGTGCGGTACAGTCACACGACTGCCCTCGTTCCCCTCTCCGGCTCCACCCCAGGACCAGTAGTCTGTACTACGCGACATGCCTAGTACGTTTGTAACGGGAGGGAGTTTGCGAATACTGCCTATTGGATGGAGGATGGAAAGTACCGTGTACTCGTCGCACCGATGCCGTGCCGCAAGCCATGTCTCTCGACGGTTGTGCCGGATCAAGACGTGGAATATCGGATGGCCGATGCTAGACGGCTGGGGGGCAGCTGGCGCGTGCCGGATCCAGAAGTGTGCATGGCATTATGCCCGGCAGAACTGATGATGTGCCTCACCGCCCTGGCTGGCGCTGGCTGGATGCTTCTCCCCACCGGCCCGTCCACGCAAGGCAAGGTGAAGGTGAAGATAGATGCGGATGTGGAGCCGGCCAGAGGTCTGCGACTGGAGTACCGGTACTGGTGACCTGAGCAAGGCCTGAGTCGAGTCCAGTCAGTCCTTGCTTGACCCTGCCTGGGGCCTTTCTTTGGCTTGGCGTGCTTGACGTTCCCCTCCCTGAGCTAAAATTTGTTCCGTGCGCGCACAGCACAGCACAACAGCACATGCAACCAGCGAGAATCATCATTCCGCTTCCCGCCTCCCGCCTCCTCGCACATCTCGCTCCTTGCCATCTCGTCTCGCGCCAGGCCAGGCCAGCAACACAGCAGCTCGCTCAGACTAGGCCAGCCAGGCCCAGGCCCGTCCGATCCTAGCTCGTTTCCCTGGGCTCCCAGGTTTCCCAGGTTTTGTTCGCGGCCCCCGAGTACCCTGTACATTGGCGCTCAACTGACTCCTCGTCGTCGCAGAGTCACCACCAATCCAACCAGTCCACCAGTCCACCACCATGTCGTTGTCGCCGCCGCCGCCGCCGTCGCCGCCCATGTCCCCCGACGCTCCATCTGTCGTCGGATCCGTCCGTGGCCGCGACCAGCTGATGGAGACGACTGAGTTCGGGCCTCTATCTGGTACGTAGGCTCCTTTTGTTAGTCCTTTCTCAGCCTTTGGCTTTCGTTGATCATACTTTCGCCTCCTTGCTTCCCTTTATCTCTTCCCGTCCTTTTCATTTCTTTTCTCCCTCCCCATCCACCACGAAGCCGTCCATCTGCATCCGTCGTCCCCTCCCACCTAGTACCTCGGGTGGATTGGATTGGATCATCACTGGAACGGGGCTACACACGCACGCACGTACATACAGTGAGACACAGACACAGATACAGGCAGACTTCCAAAAGGGAACATTACCCCCAGCTAGGGTTCTGTCTTACCTTGTCTTGCGCCGTCTTAGCTGTGTTGGTTTCGATCTTGTCTCAATTCTATCCCGCCTCTTTCCTGTCTTTGTCTCTCGCAATTGCACTTGGACTCGGCCACGGCGCCGCCGATCATGTCTTGAGTGAGCCCATCCCATCTCTTCCCCTACTATTTTGCCTATCCCCCCTCTGCCTTCTCCCAATCCTGGCCTTGCTTGCATCTGCTTGCCTTGTGCCTTGCTTTTATCTGCCCGCCCAGCCTTACCCCAGCCCATTGCTCGTTCTCTTCCCGCGCCCCTCCGACGTCGCTTTACATGCTCGACGTCACATCGCGCGTGCAACCATACACGAGACACTGCCAGACACACCACACTCGGAGCTGCCTCTCTCAACGCCACCTCCACCTCAATAACAACACCACCACCTCCTTCTGTACCGTCCATTTACCCACCACCACATATATACCTTCCCTCGTACCACAGACACCGCCCGAGACTCTTGCCCTGCTCCTGCAACACCAACAGCGTTCCGCTCGTTTTACCACCAATACTTGTCTATACGTCGTACATCTCAATCATATCATCATCACTAACGAGTAACGAAGTACTACCCCAGGCGACATCCAATCCCGACATCATACCACCACCAACCGTGCATCCCCTTCTCCAGGCCGGCCCCCCGCATTCTCGCTCAGCGACTGCCCCCACAGCTCCTATTCCAATTCCTAAGCCAACATCCTACCTTGGCCTCACCTCACGGGCTTTAAAAGCCCCAACCCAACCCGCCATGATCTTCTCCGACATTTATAGGAGCCCGCGATCTCCTATTGCAAAGCTTCGTCACCAGTCCATCCAACTTTCTACGCCATTGTCCGCTGTAACTCCGGATTGGGTCGGTGAAGAGCATGCCGATCTATTGAGTAAGGACAAGACCAAGCAGAAGGAGGCGGTCAAGCGATATCTGGAGACCAAGGTCAAGAACGATTGGGACTTCCAATGGCCATCCCGGGTCGCAAAGCCGATCCCAGACAATAACATCCCCGACGACACAATTACTACTCCAACAGGCCAAGCAACTACCGTCGATGCCATCCAGCCTACCAAACCCGTTCAGGATGAAACGAAAGATGACACCGGCTACCAAGTTGACGACGATGACGACGCCAACTCTGCAGATGAGAGCGACGCGGAATCCATTTACAGCACGGTCTCTGAAGATCCAGTAAACTACCGCCCCCGCACGGAGTGGACCTCGGACCTCTCCGACGACGAACCTCTTCCCTCCCGTTCACCTTTTCGCTTCGATAGCCCAGGCACTGTTGGGCCAACCGTGCAAGCCGCCATTTTGGCCAAGCAAGCCAAACGCCGGAGAGCCGTGCGAAAGGAGGTGGAATGGAATGAAGGTTTGGCCTGCTTCGAAGCTAGGCGCAAGGCATGGACAGGCGCTCGCACGGTTCGCATCCGCACCAAGCCTGTCTCTCCCCCTTCTGTTTCTCCACGCTCCCCACGCCGCTTCTTCTTTCGTCGCTCAATGTCTAGCTCACCGCCGAGCTCCACAGTCTCGTCCACTCACCCACCGGGTGGCAGCGATGGCTCCGACGCCTCCTCCTTGGCAAAGGGCGACGAGAAGGAGCTGCAGAAGCAGCAGTCTAAGGATACAAGCCCGCCAACGCCTCCATCGAGCCAGAACTACCCAGTCGAGACGCTCATCCCCATTGCGCCACCCCTGCTACCCCCCAACAACCCGCTTCGCGCATCCATCACACCATCCGTCTATCTCAGTCTCTACGACAAGGTCATCATCCACAATCTACAGCCCTCATGTCCCATCAACCTCTCTGACATGCTCCGTGCCTGTGTTACCGGCTGGAAGCGAGACGGTGAATGGCCTCCTCGTGCTACTGTCGCAGTTCCTGCTTCCGTGGTCCGCAAGAAGAAGAAGCCAACTCCGCCGCCGCAGGAGAATTCGGGCAACGTCGCCCGCCGTATGAGCTTTGGATTGCTCGGGCGCGATAAAGATGAAGAGTCGGCTCCCGCCAAGATATTTCGACGCAGCCTTCATAAGGCACTTGGTATTGCGAACTATGGGGCCCAAGACGTCCCAGCGGCAGAGAAGCCCAAGTAGGACTGAATAATGGGCCATGATACAATGACAATTTCACGATTATGATTGGATGGGCAGGCTACCAAGTATGCCTTTGACCATGACGCAAGGCGCAAGGCATTCGGGTTTTACGGCACATCGGGGGCGCGCATGTGGCAGCGTGGGTTTCTTTACTCATCTCTGTGCCAAACATCCATCTCTATGAAAAAGGTGGTGTTTGTTCTTGGCGTTGTATATACCCCATCACCTGGATTACATAGCCGGGCCTAGAATTATATTGCTCTAGTCCGTTATCTGTAGCGGCGCGAATGATAATTCGATATAGCATTTCATTGAAGACCTGAATTGGGTGGTGCGATTCTATACAGGGGATTGAAGATGATTGAATTATGGAGTTCTCAACTTGTCCTTCGATCACAATTGCTCAACTATACCAACTACACCAAGTACTAAGAGGTTATGAACTTTTCTTACATCAGAGTAGATGGTGGATTTGAACTGCTAAGCAGGTATCTAACAAAGAACCTTATCATGAGGAACAAAAATCGTTCCAAAACAAAATCGTGCATAAAAAGAGAGACAGGAGAGGTTTAGTACACTGTTAAGACTAATGTAGGGCTTCCAAACATCAGTTTAAAACCCGGACGAATGAGTTGATGGCCATCGAGGAAAAGGACATTCGCCTGGGGTAAGTTCTGCGCTACATGTTGCTCGTTCTTGTTGTAAGCACTTTCCCTTTCACCCGGTCCTGACAATTGCAGCACAAAGGCCCGCCTTCTACTCTTCAAAGAGATGAGTCCTGGCATGTGCCTCCGAATCCCACAAAAACAATACTTCAGCGCAACCTGGGTATGGGCATTGCCTATAATCGGTTCTATCGCGCGACTGTAGGGAGATACGGTTGCCTATCAGGATGCATCGATCGGTGATGGTTCATAAGATCCTTCTCTCGGATGTAGCCTTTAGCACCGACCCGGCCACAGCCTGATGCCGGGCATGGAAATGGTGTAATGCTGTGAGCGTCTCTCATATGTTTGTTGTACTCGGAAAGCTTGAGAAACGGTGCCATCTTGTTTCGTTCAAACCGACTCAAGAAGTAGAACGAGGTGTCCCGGTAGTCTGGACAAGTCGGTTCATGACAAACTCCAATGGGTGGAAACCGTTGACTCTTTGAAGATTTTATGCAAGGGATCGTTTCTTCGTTGTCAAACTTGTGGTATTCCACGATGTGCTGCTTGAGATGGTCTCGTCGATGGAAGGCAGATTTGCCACGGTGCCTCTTGCAATAGGGACAAGGATGCTGAGGTTGGGTATTGTTCTTTGTCTTGAGGTGTCGAGTAAGGATATCTGACCTCGCAAATCTGCGGCCACAGATGCAGGCAAAGGGACTGTGTGCTTTTATGGCCCCATGCGAATCAAGCTTGTGCTTCGTTTTCTCAACTGATCCACATTCGATACACACATGGCCGGCTTCAGTTATGACAGCTGCATGCTCTGGTACCGAAGCCGGCGCAGAATGGGAATTGCCACTCGGGCGTGGGGCCAATGAAGGTGCAGCCTCCGGATCAGATCTAGAGCCCACTCCACCCGATGGGGGAACATTCTGATATCCGTCGTGAAAGTGAGGCGCCATGACTGACGAGTCACAACGCGGGGTGGCCAGTTCGTGTCTTTGGTGTGCACCCCGCCCTTTTTGTTAGCAAGTGATAAAAAAAAAAACTTACGAATTGTAGGGTATCCCTGGGGAGCCCAAGTCGTTAAAGTCGAATGGCTGGCCAATGAAGGTAGGGTCATCCCAGAAGCTGAGGTCGAACAGCCCCTCATTGGCCTCAAGGCCAGCCATGACCGTGTTGTCCAGGTAAGGGTTGAGGTAGTCCGACATGGTGGCGGGAGATGTTGAGTTGAAGCGGCGATGGAAGTTGATTGGTGTGAGCGGGTGGCGACGCTGTCTGGGCCGAGAGTTTTGGTGTACAACAGGCCCAAGGGAACAAAGGGAGACTGCTAGGCTTATGAGCGCACTCTCAAAACCCGTCGCCGCTTTATCAGACTGGATCTTCAGAAAAGGGCGGGATACAAAACCCTGGTTATGGCGGCTGCAGCAAGTTGAGCACAGCATGCTTCGTGATAGGGGGCCTGGTGCCAAGCGTGGCCACGTAAACACGCCCTGTTTTGCTGGCAAAACAATGACGAAGTCTGAAGCCTGCATGCTGCAGTAAGAAGTTCAAGTCACACTCCTGACCGGTATGTGGAATAATTGGCGGAGAGAAATTACCAAAAGACTTGGTGGTTGGTGCTTTCAAGACATCCAAGTCAGTATACCAATAATAGCAAAACAGGCTGTGATTTTCTTGTCGATAACTCAAATCATAAACCAAAAGCAAGTACAAGTCCCCATAAGCACGTCGTATAGATTACTCAGTCTGGCCGAGCTATGCTGTAGGAATGACTAGACACCAGCCAAGTTCTCTAGCAAGCCCTGGTCATACTACCCAACCCCCAACCGTTAACAAAATCGAGCGTCAGTTACTCGCTTTCGACAAACGCCTGAATCCTCCACTCACAGTGGCTACTCCCTGCACGTAAACCGTCTTCATGCGGGCGTCCATCGTCTGGACGCCGAGTCTCTCAACATGCTCGGCGTTTTGGTGCACCGCCCTGTCGAACCAATACGCCATCGCTGGCTAGTCGGTGCACTTCTGCCGCAGTTCCCTCAGCCCAATACCCTCACTCGTTAAGCTAGCCATGTGCGGGCTCTACAAGTAGCCCAGCAGATTAGCCACTGTCCTCTCTTGATGCGCACCAGCGAGCACTGCCAGCCGGGGACCATTGCCAGGTCGGCGTTGCCAAAGTTGGTGTTGTAGCTACTGCAGCTACTCTCCACATTGCATTTTTGAACGAGAGGCGCTTGGTCAGGCACACCTGTCAAGCAGCGGTCGGCCGTATGGAAGGAGTCATGTTCTTGGACCCGGACGAGAAGTCGATCGCCTCCACGATGGCGCAATGCTTCTGCCGCCCTACGATGAGCGAGGCATCTGGACTGTACCCTGAACGGAACCTAGAAGACGACCGGGTACAACGTCAGTAATCCCCTAGTATAGGTCGGCTAATTTCGGACAGATATCATGTCAACGAAGGTAATAAGTCTCTAGGGCTCAAAGGCGTGTACCTCCTCAACCACTTCCCAAACCACTTCCCAGTGAATCCCTGCCTCATCTGATATGTTGGTCATGTACAAGTCTCGACAACGGGATATCCCAGCTTGGCGTTGCTTCAAACGACAAGCTCTTCAACAACACCATTTAGAAAGTCATGCGATTTGAGTTGTGCTAGCCAAGTATTCGAGCAGGATGAACATCGGCGTGTCCCGTAACGACACTCTTCTCAGCTGAAGTGGCAGTCACCTTTCGGAGGCCTCTTAGATTATCCTTAGTAAGGGACCCTGGCCTACTCAGAAGGGACTGTGAATGCTCAGTCAACTCCTGGGCGGCTTGCTTAAAGTGGTTGAAAACTTGCTACCTCGAGAGTTTTGTGATGATGTTAGAGTTGACAATGGCCATGACAAGGATGCCCCTTGGGACGATGAAGCACGTTAACACCAGAACGTACTTGCTGAACCTAAAAGCCTCTTGGGCGCCTTCGTTTGGTCAGCAGGGACAAAAAGGTTAGCAGGCATATTATCGCTCTATCGTTTGTTACTGGCCTTTCTGGGGTGGAGGAAGATACTAGGTTGGGGGACTCACGGGCCTCGATGGCATCGGACAGCCTTACTACTGACAAGCGACTACCACATACCACCCTAATGGGTATTTGGATTGAGTGAATCTATGATTCTGTTTTTAGCTTTACTCGACATCATCAGACAGATCAAGGCCATCCATACCGTAATGAGCACTCTTTTTCATCACGAGTTTGAGGACGATTAAGGCAAAACGCAACAAGTTGGTATTTCCCTCTTAGAAAGAGGAGTCAGACTCAAGTAGTGTGGCTGTCGCAAGGTATCTATTGCTCCAAAGAGCACGCGCCTGTGCAGAAAGATTCAGCAGACAAACGAAAAGAAAGCGACAGAGAGTCGCCACGGGGGCCTGAGCTTCACAACGCAGCCACCTCACATAAGAGGATATTTATTCCTCATTTACACCCCCGTCTTCATCCTCATCCTCGGTATCCTCTTCCACCCTTGGAAGAGACAAATTTCCACGAGGGGGCAATCCGGCGGCGTGGGCGTTGATGGACAGGCGATTCTAGTCGTTGGTTGGTCTCGGCATACGAGCAACGAGATGAATATAGCATACCTGCTCGCGGAAAGCCGCAACAAACTCGACAGCTACATCGGCGAGGATTTGCAACTATTTGGCCTGGTCCACTTGGATATGACAGGTGTGGGCGGCGAGAGCCTGCCGCCGCTGCTGTTTGGTGGTGGCGTCTCGATCCTTGGCTCGCTTGAGGGTTGAGCCACTCTTCGTCTTCATCGACTGTAGGGCGCGGCGAACATCTCCCAACGACTTCATCAGGTCTTCCTAGCAGTATATTAAACGGAGCCATACGCCAGATTAATCAGGGAAGAGCAGCAGGCCCCTAGCGATCTTCAAGCTTAACAGTCACATACTAACTTCAAAAGAACAGCTAACCTCAGGCAACTCTAGAGCGTACAAGGTATACGCTCATTTAATCTGAATTGGTATCGTCATACATATACTAAGCTAGCTAACAAGCAGTAACTAAGAAGCAGCGGCTCCCTCCCCAACTAACCTTCTAGCAACAGTCTCACTACTGACAAGCAGCGACCACAAAAGCTTGTGGGGTGTTCTGTATACCGTTGTGATTGTTGGCGTTCTGAGAAATGGTTTCTTCTTAGACATCTTGGAGCCACTGAGAGACAGACATTTTGTGGTTGACCTGTACACGCCCATGAACCGCGACACTTATAGGTCTTCAGTCTTCATGCTCACCATGATAGGGGTATCCCGGCCGGTCAGGATCTCGCCGAAGATGGGTTCTCGATCTCAGCAAACTCAACACGCTAGCCTTAAACCTTGGCCCGTTTCCGGGGGCGGCCCGCTTCTGGGGTGTCCGACTTATCTAGCAGGGACTTCTGGTAAGAGGCCAGACAACGGCTTCGGAGTCGTCTCAGAGAAGTCCTGCGACAAGGCAATGACTTGGCCGCCATTGGCTACGCTCTACCCAACTTGTCTCTGGTCAACAGCAGTCTCAGGTCTGTCATGAGGAAAGTAGCAGCAAGCTTGATAACATCGAGTACAGTCGCAATGGCTCACATGGAATTCTCAAAGCATAGTGGAATATCGTGAAAATGTCTAAATGACGAAGCTGGAGGCACCGTGCTAGAATCGTAGATAGTTCATGAATATTTTCGTAGTCAGGGTTTCCACCCCACTACGACGAGTAACGGCGTCTAGTGGGCCACGAGGGACTTCTGCAACCATATCGTGTTACTGCCACATCGTTTCCGTCAGTATTGTGCATCGTAGTTTTCGGTGGGTAACGTAGAGGAGTCGGGTAGTTGAATGTTGATGAAATTCAATGCAATCAATACACACGAAAAGATAGAAGGCATTCACCGACAGAAATCGGAGCGAGGTGGCGGTTCTGATCGACGAGAAGTAATCACCAAGAAGTTCGCCCATAACATTTAGTTGTTGACCAAGGCGTTGACTATCATGGGATAAATCCCAACCAACTACCTTATGACAACTACATCACTAAGCGGGGCTTATAAGAGCTATACTATATTAACTCCCCTTTGGTGATTCTGAGCCAGCAAGGAATGGTCTCATTTATTGACCATGAACAGGATATTCACCCCCGTCGCTGCAGCCTACGAGGTGAGGAGGGACTTGATAGCTTGCCGCGGCAAATTCACGTTGAAAATGAGGTCATCGAGTAGTATATTGAGCCCCACATTATAGGCCAAGAGCAAGATACCTATGCCACGAAGGGCAGGGGAGACCTGTATCCATTTGGGTCGGAGAGCAAGAGTGGATGGTAAACGCGGTGTTGCAATGGATCTCGTCAATATTCCATCTACACCACGTGGGGGACCCCGAGAGACGGGTTCTAAGTCATGACTGGTCAGCCAGGCTCATGGCGAAGAGTACGAAGGGATGAGACACCGGAATGCAGAAGCAGGTCTGCAGGGTCCCAACGTTAAAACTTCTGCCATGGTTCCTTTACCGTCTTCGCCCCGGCTTCCGAGTGGCCGAGCCTATACATAATGGATGAACACACGACTTCTGCTTTAGTCCAAACCCCCACTCTCCGCTCACAAGGGTCTTGCCACGGTAGCAACGCTAATATAGAGTCCCGCCCATTGCAATGCATCTCTATCCATATTTGACAAGGTCTCTCGCAAGGCGTCCGAGAAAAGCTTTATTGCGCGCACTTTGGAGACACGGGGAGCCAGGTGAGACACAACGAGACACACTCTACGTTAGCGAACCATCCCACGCAGCTGGTGTTGATGCCCACCAACACGATTTTACTCATGTACCACTAAGAACGCCCGGTCTGTGCCGTGAAGCCCGAGCCCGAAGACAAGGCATCGGAGCGAGTTCTGACCCACATATTGCCGGGGAAGTGGATTTGGTGCAAGAATCGAATTCCCGAAGCAGCATTTTGTGTTCGGTTTGGAACGCCATCCGTTGACCAGTTGGCCAGACCGTCGACTTTGGGCTGACCGGGCCTGTTTCTGGCGCCTCGCCTGCAACAGCCGAATTAACAGGTATCATAGTTATTTGGGGCATTTTCCCGTCCAAGATGCCTAGGTAGGTTCAACACCAAAAGGTCCAGTATGACTACATCACGGTCAGTCCCAGACGGAGTGTGTGTGTAGGAAAGGGTTAGTGGATACTTACACCCAGTGCCACAAAAAAAAAGCATCCCCCCATAGCCCATCATCCGTCTTGTGATTTTTTGTGCAGGATCATCGAGTGAACTAGCACTAGACGATGCTACCCACCCAGGAGAAGATGATGTGGTGATCCTGCTCCCGAACTCCAGCTGCCCTGAGCCATCCCTGAAGTGCGAGTGCAGCTCAAGACTCTACCAGTGAGCGAGCCGCAGAGCAGGAGGCTGGAGGACGAGACAGGTACGGGAAACCTGCGAGGTACATGTAGACACCGAAGAAACGGGAGGGTGGTGTTGCACGCCCCTGTGGAGGTGATTCTGGAGCGACTCCAATCGTGTACGTAAGAAATGGAGTTCGAAGAGCGGCGGTCCACCAAGCTGGTTGATCTGATAAAAAATTTCAACAAGCCGACGTCGGCCCGGGGCGTGTCTTTAGAGGCGGCCGGAGATGGAACGTGCACATTGTGGCATTGTGGGCCGCTCATCTTATCAGATCATCAGATTAGATGCCCTATAACTTTTTTTTCGCCACTAGAAGAGGGAGAGCAGCGCTAAAAACCTCCGTCTCCAGAAGATCCAGGGCCGGCGTCCTTACCAGGGGGGGTGCTCGGAGGCCGGCGAAGACCAAGACGGGATGAGATCCATGACGAATGGAGGGGAACGCGAGGGGGGGGGGGGGGGGGGTCCAGAAAAGATCCCAGGAACTGCAGACGCAGGACGGACCAGGCGAATGGTACATAGCAATTAGTCCGGGATGGCGATGGAGACAGGGTCACCGCCGAAGAATCCCTGGAACTAATTGCCGCACCCGCGCAGTGCAGATTTTCTACCCTCCCAAACCTCCTCGGCTGTTGCGATGTGCCTCTTGTGGCATCCCACGCCCCCAGGGGCCCGTCCCAGCAAGCATACTACGTAGTAGGCACGCGCAACGGACGGCAATGTCAGTGGGTCTGGCCGCGAAAGCTGAGAAAACGGGTTAACACGGGCTGCGCGCTTGCGGGCATGGCCGTCGGCGTCGATGGCGACCATCAGCTGCATATGGACCGGCCGTCCCAGAAAGAAGCGCACTTCTCGGAGTTGTGCTTGAGTGCTTGATGTCCTCGAGTCCCCAACATCCTCCAACTCCAGGGCCAGACCAATTACGAGGTTTCATTGTCGCCATCGCCATTGCCCATCATGGCCGTCGATCCTTCGCACATCCAGCCCGAGCCCACGCAGCCAACCCAGAAGCTATCGTTGCTTTCTGGTCCTGTCGACCCTCCGCTCGTCGACCTGACCCTGGGCGAGCTCCTCGAACTCCAAACCTTTCAGCATGGCAACCAGGAGTGTCTTGTCATTCCGTGGACTGGTGCCCGGTGGACATACAATGACCTCAACCAGCAGAGTTCGGCGCTGTCGCAGGCCTTGCTCGACATGGGAATTACCGTTGGCGATCGAGTCGGCATCATGGCTGGCAACTGCGAACAGTACGCGGCCGTCTTCTTCGCAGTGGCCAAGATCGGAGCCATCCTCGTCATCCTGAACAACACCTACACACCCACCGAGGCCATGTACGGCCTCAAGTTCACCGACTGCAAGGTCTTCTTCACCACGCCTCGGATCGGTCGACTCGACAACTCGCACCTGCTCGGTGAGCTCGAGAACAAAAAGACGGCACCCAGGGTTGTCATGTTGAGGGACGACGCTTCCGGAAAATACGAAACCTATGACGAACTCATCAAGTCAGGTCGCCGACAGAGCCATCAGAGGCTATACCGAGCCATGAGCAAGGTCCTTCCCCACCAGGTTGTCAACTTGCAATTTACGAGCGGCACGACGGGCTTGCCCAAGGCGACCATGCTCACTCACCAGTAAGTAGAGTGGCAAGCCTGCCAGCACCAGGGAGAGGCATAAGAAGAAAAAGGACACTGACCATTCCACAGCAATCTGGTGAACAACTCGCGATTCATTGGAGATCGGATGCGGCTGACCCCGGCGGATATCCTGTGCTGCCCTCCACCGCTGTTCCACTGCTTC